>NC_043970.1:55044078-55169078 GCF_902148855.1 Sphaeramia orbicularis | reverse complement strand
ATGGGGGAATTGTGCAAATCTCATGCAATTTGACTCAGGGATTTACAATGGGGTGTTCTATTAAATGGCAAAGACTGATCCGGATCTTTTTTAAAAATAAATGTAGGATTTGTATCACCGATTATGGGGAATTTTTGCGCTTGGCGGAGGTCTGCGCTCTCCGAGTGCTTTTCTAGTTGTTTACTTGTTTGATCAGCTCAACATGACGTGAAATTATGATCGCAAATGCAAAAAATATCAACTTTCTGGAGCGCTGCCGTGAAGTATGAACAGCAGAACAAAACAAACAGAATATAACAAAAACAAAATCAACAAAAAGAACAAACTGATCAACAAAAGGAACAAAAATGAATAAAATAACAAACTAAATAACATCCAAAATATAACAAAATAATCAACAAAAAGAACAAAAGTGACAAACAAACAAAATAACGTACAAAATAATCAACTTAGTGTCATTTCTTCAAGTAAAAAAGTTGAATAAAACATTGTTTGTTATGTTCCAAAACCACTTAAATATATGCTTGTATTCTGTTTACAGTATTGAACTGATATACAACAGTGGTTCACAAACTGTTTCATCTCACGACCAATAAAAAAAATCTTTGGACTCTACGCTGTTGGTCTATAAATGTTTCGATTGATTGTTTTATTTGTGTGTGTTTGCTTTTATTGTGAAGTGTAATGATGTGAGTGTCGCTACGGTCTCAGGTGTCACTAGAAGAACAGATCCCACAACTCAATGGGACCAACCTACACTGTAAAAAAAAACAGTAAAAAACACAGTATTATTCCAGCAGCACGGGTGCTGAAAAAATACTGTAAAATAACAGAAAATAACCATCTCATAAATTGCAGTAATTTTCCATAATTCAAATACAGTTTTTTGCCCTAACTTTACATGAGATTTTGCTTTTTTTTTTTTTTTTACTCTTTGATGTTTAACAAAGAATATTTTCATGTATTAAAACAATCCAATTCCCTGTAAATATATATATATATATATATATATATATATACATTTTTCAATGAGACTCAGTTGTCCAATCCACTGATAAAAACTGTATTTGGACAGTTTATCAGTGCTTTTACAACATTTTTGTTGTGAAACCTCCTGTAATTACACAAGATATTTGTCAATTAACAAACAAGTCTGGTTCAACTGACAGAACTAATACTTCTGTTACTGTTAACTTTCAGTAATTTTATCTGGTTTTATTTATTTATTTTTTTTTTACAGTATTAAACTTTAAATTAACAGTTTAATCTAAAAAAATAGAAAAGAAATATTTTTGAAATTACGATACATTTGTAAATGTATTTTAACTGTATCTTTCTGTAAAAAAAGAAAAAATTTCTTTTAAAAAATGTAAATTTTATGGTTATTCACAGTTACAGTTTTTTCATGTTATTTTCCATTTGACATGTAAAATCACAGTCTGTTTTTGTCATTTCATTGATATTTTCCTGTATCTGAAAAATACAGAAAAAATCTGTAAAATAAACAGTGAAAATTCTGTTAAATTACAGATTTTTTTTTTTTTTTTTTACAGTGTAGTTAAATTCATAAATAGATAAAATATGGCAGTGTGGATTTAAATACACAAACAGCAAATGCATGATTCATGAAGAAAATATGCTAATGCAGCGACTATTTCCTGTTTTTTTTTGTCTTAATCTAAAGCCTCTGGAGAGGTTTACAGACTCAAACACCTCGAGTGCGACAAATCCACTGAACAAAGCAGGGATCTGTTAATACTAAGGAGCCTTCGCATCAATATGTGCAGCTCTGATATCGTTAGTCTCATTACATAATTGTCTAACCCACAGGTGTCAAACATGCGGCCTGGGGGCCAAATCTGACCCACCAAAGGGTCCAGTCTGACCCCTGGGATGAATCTGTGAAATGCAAAAATTACACTAAGATACAAGGTTCTAATAGTTTTGGATTTTTCATTCTAGTTTAGTTTTATTTAGTTTTGACTTTTTTTCTCTAATTCAGTTCATTTTAATTCATTTTTAGAGCAGGTTTGATAGTTTTTATTAGTTTTCATTTTTTTCTAAATGCTTAGTTGTAGTTCAGTTGTAGTTCAGTTGTAGTTCAGTTGTAGTTTAGTTGTAGTTCAGTTGTAGTTCAGTTGTAGTTCAGTTGTAGTTTAGTTGTAGTTTAGTTGTAGTTCAGTTGTAGTTCAGTTGTAGTTTAGTTGTAGTTTAGTTGTAGTTCAGTTGTAGTTCAGTTGTAGTTCAGTTGTAGTTTAGTTGTAGTTCAGTTGTAGTTTAGCTGTTAGTTAGTTGTAGTTTAGTTGTAGTTCAGTTGTAGTTCAGTTGTAGTTTAGTTGTAGTTTAGTTGTAGTTCAGTTGTAGTTCAGTTGTAGTTCAGTTGTAGTTTAGTTGTAGTTCAGTTGTAGTTCAGTTGTAGTTCAGTTGTAGTTTTAGTTGTAGTTCAGTTGTAGTTCAGTTGTAGTTCAGTTGTAGTTTAGTTGTAGTTCAGTTGTAGTTCAGTTTTGGTTCAGTTGTAGTTCAGTTGTAGTTTAGTTGTAGTTCAGTTGTAGTTCAGTTGTAGTTCAGTTGTAGTTCAGTGGTCTCTTTTCTCTTCTTCTCTGTGCTCCTATTCAAATCAATCCCAGACAGGACTCTGCTGCTTTAGTCTCCATGTTTCCAGGTAGAGTGGGGACCAGAAGACGACTGGAAACCACAAGTGAACACAAGTGACGGAGCAAAAAGTGTCGTATGGAGACAGCACAGAAAACTGAGAGAGACAAAGAAATCCATTGAACATCAATCTGACATTGACAAAGACCAAAACCAAGGGAATTTATCCATAATTTTTATTCGTTTTAGTTAGTTTAGTAAACACACAATACAGTTTCAGTTGTTTTTTTCTTTTAATTATAGTTTTTATTTATTTCAGTTAATGAAAATGTTTTTACAATTCTAGTTTTTGTCACTTCGTTAGTTTTTGTTAACGATAATAACCTTGCTAAGATCTGACCAATCCTTTTAGTTCAGGTTCCACATTCAGACCATGCAGTGGGCAGGACCAGTCAAATACTATCAGAATAACATAGAAATAATGACAACTGCAAATTTTTTTTTCTTAGTAAATGTAAATATTTTCATGTATTTACACTAAAACAAAGTATGATTTAAAAAAAAAAGTGAATAACCTGAACAAATATGAACAACCTAAAATGTTTTAAGAGAAGTCAGTACAATTTTTGCAATATTCTGTCTGTTATTAAATGTTTTGTGTGTTTGTAGATCCTCTGTGATCTGTACGTTCTAATGCACATGTGGAAATGACAAACTGAGGCAGAATAGTGTTAAAATTACACTGATTGTTTCAGTTTCTTCATGTTATTCACAATGTTTAAAAGGATCGTTTGTAGATGGAAACATTTTCATTGTTCAATTTGACTTTTTTCGCTGTAAACTGTACAGAAAAGTTTGGAGTTGACATTATTTCTATATTCTTCTGTTCTTATTTTTCTGGTTGGGTCCACTGCAGATCAGATTTAGCTGAATGTGGAAGTGAACTAACAGGAGTTGGACAGCCCTGCTCTAACTCATGGAGGAAGAATCTAACTCACTTGGGCAGAAAAATCTCCCATTGAACTTTAAGGAAATATTGATGTTTCTAAACTACATGGACAAAAATATTTAGACACATCATGTCTACAGCTGTAAGATGTCCTGTTCATGAGGATTTGATATAAAACATCAATTTTAATAATCAATATATCTATCCCATAATATAAAACTCTATTCTAACATTAGTCCTTATTGTTTTGTATCCCAGACCCCTGTTAGAAAAGAAACACCTGGATTCAGCGTGTCCACAGACTTTTGTCCATTTGTGTATGAGTTAGGCAGTTCAGATATGAGGCTAACGGCAGCTTTGTGTTTTCATGGCTGTTTTCTGGCCTAGAGGCTCCACACTGGGTCTTTTACCTCCACTCTTCCTTCCATGCAGGAGTCTTACATTTATGTTTAGTGTGAGACACGACACAGACTCAGATCCTGCCTATATATAACATGTGCTGACTTTTCTGGAACACGTGTCCGTAAATTGAGACGACTGCTTAATGTCAGTCTGAGTGGCAAAGCAACGACTTTTCCTTCTTCAGGTTCACGTGGACGCTCTGTGTACATTCTGTCTGTCCAGTTTATTTCTGCAGGACACTTGGATCTGGAGGCACAATTACAACACATGCACCGTTTACCTGAGCTTACCTCCTATATATCCTATATCACCTCTATATATTCTATATATTACCTGTATATATCCTATATCACCTCTATATATTCTATATTACCCACATATATCCTATATTACCTGTGTGTATCCTATATTACCTGTATGTATTCTATATATTACCCACATATATCCTATATTACCTGTATATATCCTATATTACCTGTATATATCCTATATTACCTGTATGTATTCTATATATTACCTGTATATATCCTATATTACCTGTATATATCCTATATTACCTGTATATATCCTATATTACCTGTATGTATTCTATATATTACCTGTATATATCCTATATTACCTGTATATATCCTATATTACCTGTGTGTATCTTATATTACCTGTATGTATTCTATATATTACCTGCATATATCCTATATTACCTGTATGTATTCTATATATTACCTGTATATATCCTATATTACCTGTGTATATGCTATATTACCTGTATGTATTCTATATATTACCTGCATATATCCTGTATTACCTGTATATATCCTATATTACCTGTAAGTATTCTATATATTACCTGTATATATCCTATATTACCTGCATATATCCTATATTACCTGTATGTATTCTATATATTACCTGCATATATCCTATATTACCTGTATACATCCTATATTACCTGTGTATATCCTATATCACCTGTATGTATTCTATATATTACCTGTGTATATCCTATATTACCTGCATATATCCTATATTACCTGTATATATCCTTTATTACCTGTGTGTATCTTATATTACCTGTATGTATTCTATATATTACCTGTATACATCCTATATTACCTGTGTATATCCTATATTACCTGTATGCATTCTATATATTACCTGCATATATCCTATATTACCTGTATGTATTCTATATATTACCTGCATATATCCTATATTACCTGTATATATCCTATATTACCTGTATGTATTCTATATATTACCTGCATATATCCTATATTACCTGCATATGTCCTATATTACCTGTATATATCCTATATTACCTGTATGTATTCTATATATTACTTGCATATATCCTATATTACCTGTATATATCCTATATTACCTGTATGTATTCTATATATTACCTGCATATATCCTATATTACCTGTATGTGTATATATATATATATATATATATATATATATATATATATATATATATATATATATGTATATATATATATATATATATATATATATATATATATATATATATATATATATATATATATATATATCCTATATTACCTGTATGTATTCTATATATTACCTGCATATATCCTATATTACCTGCATATGTCCTATATTACCTGTATATATCCTATATTACCTGTATGTATTCTATATATTACCTGCATATATCCTATATTACCTGTATATATCCTATATTACCTGTATGTATTCTATATATTACCTGCATATATCCTATATTACCTGTATATATCCTATATTACCTGTATGTATTCTATATATTACCTGCATATATCCTATATTACCTGCATATATCCTATATTACCTGTATGTATTCTATATATTACCTGCATATATCCTATATTACCTGTATGTATTCTATATATTACCTGTATATATCCTATATTACCTGTATGTATTCTATATATTACCTGCATATATCCTATATTACCTGTATGTATTCTATATATTACCTGTATATATCCTTTATTACCTGTATGTATTCTATATATTACCTGCATATATCCTATATTACCTGCATATATCCTATATTACCTGTATATATCCTATATTACCTGTGTATATCCTATATTACCTGTATGTATTCTATATATTACCTGTATATATCCTATATTACCTGTATGTATTCTATATATTACCTGCATATATCCTATATTACCTGTATATATCCTATATTACCTGTATGTATTCTATATATTACCTGTATATATCCTATATTACCTGTATGTATTCTATATATTACCTGTATATATCCTATATTACCTGTATGTATTCTATATATTACCTGCATATATCCTATATTACCTGCATATATCCTATATTACCTGTATATATCCTATATTACCTGTGTATATCCTATATTACCTGTATGTATTCTATATATTACCTGTATATATCCTATATTACCTGTATGTATTCTATATAATACCTGTATATATCCTATATTACCTGTATGTATTCTATATATTACCTGCATATATCCTATATTACCTGTATATATCCTATATTACCTGTATGTATTCTATATATTACCTGTATATATCCTATATTACCTGTATATATCCTATATTACCTGTATGTATTCTATATATTACCTGCATATATCCTATATTACCTGTATATATCCTATATTACCTGTATGTATTCTATATATTACCTGTATATATCCTATATTACCTGTATGTATTCTATATATTACCTGCATATATCCTATATTACCTGCATATATCCTATATTATCTGTATATATCCTATATTACCTGTATATATCCTATATTACCTGTGTATATCCTATATTATCTGTATGTATTCTATATATTACCTGTATATATCCTATATTACCTGTATGTATTCTATATATTACCTGTATATATCCTATATTACCTGTATGTATTCTATATTACCTGTATATATCCTATATTACCTGTATGTATTCTATATATTACCTGTATATATCCTATATTACCTGTATGTATTCTATATATTACCTGTATATATCCTATATTACCTGTATGTATTCTATACATTACCTGTATATATATCCTTATTTGTTGTACATATTTCTTATCTATAGTATAGAGTTGGTTTTTGTGTCAGTAGTTTAGTAGTGTTGGTGTGTGTGTGTGTGTGTGTGTGTGTGTGTGTGTGTGTGTGTGTGTGTGTGTGTGTGTGTGTGTGTGTGTGTGTGTGTGTGTACAGGGTGGGGAAGCAAAATGTACAATATTTTGAGGCAGGGATTGAAAGACAGTGTATGACCAATTAGTTTATTGAAAATCATGAGAATTTATTTGCCACAAGAAAATGTCCATAATAGAAAATGTTTTTATTCTATGTGTCCTCCTTCTTTCTCAATAACTGCCTTCACACACTTCCTGAAACTAGTGCAAGTGTTCCTCAAATATTCAGGTGACAACTTCTCCCATTCTTCTTTAATAGTATCTTCCAGACTTTCTGGTAATAGTTTTGCTCATAGTCATTCTCTTCTTTACATTATAAACAGTCTTTATGGACACTCCAACTATTTTTGAAATCTCCTTTGGTGTGACGAGTGCATTCAGCAAATCACACACTCTTTGACGTTTGCTTTCCTGATTACTCATATGGGCAAAAGTTTGTGAAAAGGTATGGATAATAGTGTTAGGTATGATTATGACATCAGTATATGTTTGGGTTCAAAACAACTGACGTAGTGTCTGCTGAGAAAAAACAACTACATGTTCAGTGTACATTTGGCTTCCCCACCCTGTGTATATACTGTGTGTGTGTATATATATATATATATATATATATATATATATATATATATATATATATATATATATATATATATATATATATATAAAAACTTGTAGCTTTCTTTCTGCACATGCCTACATTTTTCAGTATTTTGTGTGATATTTTTATGTAGTCTTTTTTTGCACTAAGTGTTTTTGCTGCTAAACAGATATACACTGTTCCTGTGACAGTGACAATAAAAATGTTTTGTTTTCTTTTCTTTTCTAATTACAGTAAATCTTTAAAATAAAAAAGTGATGAATCTCTCCATTGCAGGACAGTATTCCTGCACCTTTTTCACCTGTGTTTTTTCGTTCCAGGTTCATGTCCCTCCTCGGCTCTGTGTTTTTTTCTTTCGTTCCAGGTTCATGTCCCTCCTCGGCTCTGTGTTTTTTTCTTTCGTTCCAGGTTCATGTCCCTCCTCGGCTCTGTGTTTTTTTCTTTCGTTCCAGGTTCATGTCCCTCCTCGGCTCTGTGTTTTTTTTCTGTCGTTCCAGGTTCATGTCCCTCCTCGGCTCTGTGTTTTTTTCTTTCGTTCCAGGTTCATGTCCCTCCTCGGCTCTGTGTTTTGGTCTAAGTGTGTCACCTTTAGTTTTCTGCTGGTGTTCCATTTGCAGGTCGTTTGTGTGTCAGCTGCAGCGTTGTGCGTCAGTCACTATTTTCACCATTACTTCCCCTTGAACCTGAGGACTCTCTTAAACCAAAGCTCTCAGTGATGTGTTGTCTCAGTAAAAGGACAGGTCTAGACCTCATAGGATGGAACTGATCTGACTTCAGTCTTATCTGCAGACCTTATCTCAAATTTGAAGCTACAATATTTGCATTACTTTGTCTAATATTGTCGTGTAGTTTCCTAAAATTTGCACATTTTCTTAAAATATTCTCCCATTCGTAAGTTCCCAAGAGGCAGCAGCTCCAAAACTCTGGCTTGTGTTCATGCTGAACCCTGAACAAAGCCACAGTGGGACTAAAGTGATGTGCGCTGTGGTTCTGAAGTCCTTCAGTGTTTCAGTCCGTGCACATGGTGACTGCAGTCCACCGTCTCTACTTATGACCTGAAAAATGGAATGTCCTGAGGTGTTTTTCTCTCAGTTTGGGAATTAGCCGAGCTCTCTTTGCCCAAATGCCATTCATTCACTCTCCGTGTGAAACCTTCAGAGGACTGAGAAGTGTTAGAAGTGCGCTCCAGGAAAGTGATCCACTTATTTATAGACCTTTAATTAGACTGGCTCTCTGGAGGTTCGACCAGGCAAATGATGAAATCTTTTTTTTTCCCCTTGTCTTTCTCTGTCTCACTTCTGTCAGCTTGCTCTCCCCTCCCTTCAGACCTTGTATCAGAGCTCGATCCCTTCCCGGCCCCCTCCACCTCCACCACCACACCCTGCATTCAAGTTATGATGCACTGCATGGGCTGTATACTTCTGCCCTACATAAGCACCGGGCTGCCACAGCTTGTTGTGGATTAAACATCAGCTGAGCGGTAAGTTTGCTCTGTGGACGCCCTGCTTTGTTTTATAGTTTGTAGATTTATAGCTTCTCTCCAGTGCATTGTGGTTATCTGTGTCTGAAAGGGGGAGATTTATGACTGCTTATTGAGTTTCTTGTCCTGAAGTTTTTGTGCTCTGTGTTGAGTTTTTTATTGTCCCTCGCAAAGGAGTTACTCAACAGGTCTGGGTTGTTTTGCAGAGGAGATTGCGCAATCGAGTGTTGGAACTGTGCAGCGCTACTGTGCCTCATGCAGGCAGGAGTGTAGTTCTGATACTGTTTACCACAGAGCCACTGTGAAGAAGGCCTTACATTCATCCAGAGTCAAACCCACTGTTGTTTAGATTAGAGCTGAAACCATTAATCGACTAGGTGCTAGAAGCGAATGCAAAAAAATTCACGATTCAATTAATCGACTGGGATTGATTGAAGGGAAATATTCTATTGCAGTTTTCCTGAATTGAAGCTTCTTTGCGCGTCACAATAAGCGTCCGTGTGAAACACAACAGTGGAACCAATGTTTAACAGCAGAGACATGAAGGAAACAAAGCTGTGATTCAGGAGAACTGTGGTTGAATGATTTGTTTTGGATCACTTTGAGTCGATTAATCATTTCAGCTGAGGTTTAGATTGAAGACCGAACCCTTGTAGCAGCAGCTGAGAAACATGTCAGAGTTTAATGTGTATTTGTGTTGCAGTAAGGGCATTACACATGGTAGAACAGGCATTGTTTTCCTCTTCATACATTCATGCAGGAAGTATTAAAGAGCAGCTCTAGACATGGAGAATCTTATTTCCTTCGGTTTGACCAATCAGCCTGCAAAACACTGAAAGCTGCTGTGCATCATTTAGTCCAGGGCTGTCAAACTCATGTTAGTTCAGTTCCACATTCAGCTAAATTAGATCTGCAGTGGACTGAACCAGTTAAAATAATAACAGAATAATATAGAAATAATGTCAACTCCAAACTTTTCTCTGTGTTTTAGAGTGAAAAAAGTAAAATTGAACAATGAAAAGGTTTACATCTACAAACTATCCTTTCAAAAGATGTGAATAACATGAACAAACTGAAACTAAGTGTCATTTTAACACTATTCTGCCTCAGTTTATCATTTCTACATGTACATTTGAACTTACAGATCACAGTGGATCTACAAACACACAAAACATTTAGTAACAGACAGAATATTGTTAAAATTGTACATACTTTAAACATTTCAGGTTGTTCATATTTGTTCAAGTTATTTACATTTTTTTTGAAATTATACTTTGTTTTAGTGTAAATACGTGAAAATATTTACATTTACTAAGAGAAAAAAATTGGAGCTGTGAGTATTTATAGATTATTCTGATAGTATTTGACTGGTCTGACCCACTTTAGATTGAATTGGTCTGAATGTGGAACCTGAACTAAAAGGATTGTTCATATCTTAGTGTAATTTTTGCATTTCACAAATTCATCCCAGGGCCGGACTGGACCCTTTGGTGGGCCAGATTTGGCCCCTGGGCCGCATGTTTGACACCTGTGATTTAGTTCACACTGTATCCACTTGTGGTCTTAAGTACCGATATTGGAAAAAACATGACCTTTATGGACAAGTTTGCAGAAATAATTTAGAAGTTTATAGCAAGAATGAATTTTCTTTTATGAGCCTTTTATCCTGACCGTCTGCCAAAACAAAAGAAAGTTCAGGAGAGGATTCCCGGTCTGGTGTAAGGTCAGTGTCCAGTGTTTTTATCCTGACCGTCCAGAATACTGATCCAGACCCAGGGCACAGGATCCAGTCCAATCCAACTTTATTTGTCAAGCACTTTAAAATAACTGCAGTGGACCAAAGTGTTGTACAGAAGAATAAATAAAACCAAAATAGAAGAATAAAATAGAATAGATTTAAAGACATAGAAACTGTACAAAAAAACCCCAGTATATACAGAAGAAGAAATAAAACCCAAATAAAAGAATAAAATACAAGACTAGATAAAAAAAAAAAACATACAAAGCCATACAATTAAAAACAACAAAATAAATAAATAAAATAAATGGATAAATAAGAACAATAAACCACTACCAAATAAAAACAATAGTATAAAGATAGTACAGTCAAACATCTCACATGGTTTCAAAAGCCAAGAAGAAAAGACGGGTTTGAAGAAGGGATTTAAAAACAGACAGAGGAGGTGTGTCTGATCTGCAGAGGCAGATGGTTCCAGAGTTTAGAGCAGGGCTGTCAAACATGTGGCCCGGGGGCCAAATGCAGTCCCCCCAAAGGTTCCAGTCCGACCCCTGGGATGAATTTACAAAGTGTCTAAATTCCACAGTCCAGGCTGTGGAACTCATGTTAGTGTGGGTTCCACATCCAGACCAATCTGATCTACAGTCCAATAAGAACAGCAGAAGAACCCACACAGAAGAACCACTGCAGATTTACTACTGGGTTTGATGGAAAAAATAATATTACATTATGTCTGTAAATAATGACAACTTCAATTTTTTTCTTTGTTTTAATGCTAAAATAACATTAAATTATGAAACTCTTTCCATTTTCAAACTCTCCTGTACCAATAAAATGTGACTAACCTGAACAAATGTGTCCAACCTGAAATGTCTGTATTAAATTCAGTCCAGTTTGAACTCTTTTCTTCCTGTTCCTCAGTGTTTAGTGTCTTTGGAGATCTGATCCAGAATGCACATGGACTAATGAGAAGTGGAGGAAGAAGACTGAGAAAATTACATTTATTTTTCTTAATAAATTTCAGGGTTTTTTTTTTTGGTTATTAACATTTTTCTGTTGTTTGGATAGTTTATAAAAGTAAGTATTTTCATAGTTTAATGGGCATTTTTTTGCACTAAAACAAAGACAAAATTTGGAGTTGTCATTATTTCTAGGTTCTTCTGTTCTTATTTGACTGGTCCGGTCCACTGCAGATCAAATCAGGCAGAATGTGGAACCTGAAAGAAAAATGAGTTTGAGAACCCTGGAAAAGTGTCTGGACTGAACTGTAGACCTCAACAAAACCATGTGAAATGTACTTTAATGGAAAGAGACATGACAAAATGAAAATAACATGAAAGGTGATGAAAAAATGTTAAAATGTAAAACAGGGAAAACTTAAAAGGTATAAAAAAGATAAATGATGGAAAAGAAGAGACTCAGACTCTGAAAATGTCAACAATATGACCACTCATGATGTATTTTTGTAAATTCTGGTTCTGAGACAGATGCACTGCAAAACTCAGTCACCACTGGTATCAGGTGTCTTTAACAGATGGCAGTGTTGGATATTTATCTGTTGTGTTACAGTCTGGTGCAAAACTCCTGCTCCAACACTGTGTCTGTTGGTTTAGTAAAGTTCTAATGTCCACGTCCACACATATGTATTGGTCTCTGTATTTAGACCCAATCGGATATATGTGAACTATGAACAGCAGGAAAAACAAACAGAATATAACAAAACAAGAAATCAACAAAAAGAACAAAAATGAATAAAATAACAAACAAACAAAATAACGTACAAAATATAACAAAATAATCAACAAAAATAACAAGAATGACAAACAAAATAACGTACAAAATAATTAGCTTAGTGTCATTTCTTCAAGTAAAAAAGTTGAATAAAAGATTATGTTTATGTTATGTCCCAAAAATACTTAAGTATATGGAGATCTGCAGATCAAATCGATCCGAATGTGGAACCTGAAAGAACAGGAGTTTGAGAGCCCTGGTTTAGGAGCTGCTGCAGTAAAGGCCGGGTCAGCCTGAACTCGTGCGTAGTTGTTGGTCCACTCAGGAGCAGCAGGATGGACGGTCCAGTCTGCTGCTGGTGCAGAAGGCACTGACAGCTCCAGCAGATGGTGAGTTGCATACCTCCATGTCAGAGTCCTGCTGTCCCTGCTTGCTGACAGATTCCTGGGAGACGTGAGGCTCTGTAGTAAAACCGCATGCATGCTTTTAGACCTGTGTTTGGAAGAGTGAACTAAAAGGCAAAGCAGACTCTAACTCTGTGTGTTTAATAGCTGGCCCCAGGCGGCGTACACACTAAGACATTAAGGAGAGTTGCGTGTGCTCCTCGTGTCAACACGGATGCCAATAAAGCACTCATTAGGTCATGCACAGACCTGATTCTGTTACCAGTAATCTGCACCATGAACCAGCGGGAGCACGGCGACCACAGAGCCGCTGTGTGCAGAGTACGCACACGTGTGTCGGATGTGACATGAATTCGATTTAAAGCCGACTCTTCTCTCAGCAGGACTCTTCTGTAGTGGTTGAGATGGCAGAAGGTGGGGCTGAAGGTGAACTACCTCAGAGGCGTCCTAGTGCAAAGGAGCAGCAAAACGCAGATCTGACGGGTAAAAACACAACCACCTAATGCACAGATGAGCGTTTTATTATCTGTGCAGAGCTTTGCACCAATGGAAAACGTCTCAGATAATAATTGTACCTTGAAATGGTGTTACAAGATTTAGGCCGTAAGCTATTGTTGTCATTGGGTGTCTGTCGTCGTCTGTCGTCTGTCATCTGTCGTCGTCTGTCTTCTGCCATCGTCTGTCTTCTGCTGTCGTCTGTCATCTGTCGTCATCTGTCATCAGTCGTCATCTGTCATCGTCTGTCTTCTGTTGTCATCTGTCGTCGTCTGTCATCTGTTGTCGTCTGTCTTCTGTCGTCGTCTGTCATCTGTCGTCATCTGTCATTGTCTGTCCTTCTGTCGTCATCTGTCATCTGTCGTCATCTGTCATCGTCTGTCCTTCTGTCGTCATCTGTCATCTGTCGTCATCTGTCATCGTCTGTCCTTCTGTCGTCATCTGTCATCTGTCGTCATCTGTCATCGTCTGTCCTTCTGTCGTCATCTGTTGTCGTCTGTCTTCTGTTGTCTTCTGTCGTCGTCTGTCATCTGTCGTCATCTGTCATCGTCTGTCCTTCTGTCGTCATCTGTCATCTGTTGTCGTCTGTCTTCTGTCGTTGTCTGTCATCTAACGTCGTCTGTCGTCGTCTGTCATCTGTCGTCGTCTGTCGTCGTCTTCTGTCGTCGTCTGTCTTCTGTCGTTGTCTGTCATCTGTCGTCATCTGTCATCTGTCGTCGTCTGTTGTCGTCTGTCATCTGTCGTCATCTGTCATCTTCTGTCGTCTTCTGTCGTCATCTGTCATCTGTTGTCGTCTGTCTTCTGTCGTCTGTCATCTGTCGTCATCTGTCCTCTGTCGTCGTCTGTCATCTAACGTCGTCTGTCTTCTGTCGTCGTCTGTCGTCATCTGTCATCTGTCGTCATCTGTCTTCTGTTGTCGTCTGTCTTCTGTTGTCGTCTGTCATCTGTCGTCGTCTGTCTTCTGTCGTCGTCTGTCGTCGTCTGTCGTCATCTGTCATCTGTCGTCATCTGTCTTCTGTCGTCATCTGTCTTCTGTCGTCGTCTGTCTTCTGTCGTCGTCTGTCATCATCTGTCATCTGTCGTCATCTGTCTTCTGTCGTCGTCTGTCTTCTGTCGTCATCTGTCTTCTGTCGTCGTCTGTCTTCTGTCGTCGTCTGTCATCATCTGTCATCTGTCGTCATCTGTCTTCTGTCGTCGTCTGTCTTCTGTCGTCGTCTGTTGTCTGTCATCTGTCGTCGTCTGTCTTCTGTCGTCGTCTGTCGTCTGTCATCTGTCGTCATCTGTCTTCTGTCGTCGTCTGTCTTCTGTCGTCGTCTGTCGTCATCTGTCATCATCTGTCTTCTGTCGTCGTCTGTCTTCTGTCGTCGTCTGTCTTCTGTCGTCGTCTGTCGTCATCTGTCATCATCTGTCTTCTGTCGTCGTCTGTCTTCTGTCGTCGTCTGTCTTCTGTCGTCGTCTGTCGTCATCTGTCATCTGTCGTCATCTGTCATCTGTCGTCATCTGTCTTCTGTCGTCGTCTGTCGTCTGTCATCTGTCGTCATCTGTCTTCTGTCGTCGTCTGTCGTTGTCGTCTGTTGTCCATTACAAAACTTTCAGTCGTCTTCTTCTCCAAAACTCCAGTTCTGATTGACTTCAAACTTGGTATACAGCTTCTGTATGATGATGTCAACACAAGGGATTGAAATTATTTGGATCCGGATCTGATTCTGGATTTGGTGCCACTTTGAAAAATGTTCCCATTATAACAGATAGGAAGTGGATTGATCCAATAAATCAGTATCAATGATATCAAGTGTGAATTTGAATTTTTTACAGATCTGATTGAATATGAGCAAAACATGGGCTATTTCTGTAATAGAATAAATACACAGAACTGGTGAGAATAAATGGATCTGGATACATTTCCCAAAGCTTTGAATTTGACCGCTAAGCTACAGGGCCATTGGTCTGATTTTTTTTTTTATTGTTTGTGCTGTTGTATGTGAACATGCATGTGTCTTCATGCAGAGTCGGTGCTGTCTGTGGATGACAGGCTGCAGAAGGACCGTGAGGAGCGTGAAGCCTTGGTTTTATGGAAGAAACCCCTGCTCACACTCTTCTACTTCAGCCTTGAGCTGCTCATCACCCTCAAAGACTGGATCTGCAGGTGAGACCGAGCACAAGCTGCAACTATCAGTGTTTCGTTGTCAGTGTATCGTCTCAGCTTTTCTAAAATGTCTGAAAACTGTGAGAAAGTGTTTCTAAAAACTCAAGATGACATCCCCAAATGTCTGGTTTGACTCAGAACCCAAATATAATCAGTTACTGATACAGAAGACGAAAGAGCCCAGATAATATTTCCACTCACCAGGATGAAAACAGACAGTTTAAGTACAAAGGCATTTAAAATCTGCTCTGCATCAACAAGTGACAACATTAAAATGCTCTTATATATAACTGCTAGCATTAAAAACAGAATTATTTAACATTCTATAATAATGCAACACTGAAAAGAACTATTTTGTCATAAAAAAAAAATAGATTTAGTTTCATGCTTATAGTACATTTTGCTGAAACTACTTTTACTTTCTTTTACTTCACGTTTACTTGTAGTGGAGTTTTTTCACTGTGTGGTATTTACACTTTTATTTCTCCCACCTTTGCCTGGATTCAATTACAACAGTAAATGTGCTTTCTATTTGTGCCGTGAGATGAAACTGTTAAGACACACATCGCTCATAATAATAATAAAAATAGTCTTTATTCATAGAGAACTTCTCATACAAAGCACAAAGTGTTTCTGAGAAGAAATGGAATGATAAAACAACATAAATATAAGATTAAAATGACACAGAAAGAAAACACAATGAATCACCAGCAGCTCAGATAAAACCAGGATAAACTTTTTGGCAAAATTATGTTTTAGGAAGAGGCTTAAAAGTATGAACTGACTCAAACAGGCTGGTTTCCACAGAAAAGTCATTCCAGAGATGATGGTGAATAGTCGATCCAGTTCATTTGTCAGTCTGGACACTGGGTCAGACAGATGACAACAGCCTGAGGATATGCATATTTATATGGCTGTTTAGAGATATATACACTATATGGACAATTACAAAAAAAGCCACTGATTGTATGTATGTATAAAGAAACATTCCAATTTGTTTTCTTGGGCTTTAAATGAAAATATGAACTACCTCATATCACTTTAGTCAATAACACGTCACAGCCTGATGAAAGAAAGATTAAAATGAGTTCATGCTTGCAGCTTCAGACTGACACTGCAAGTTTGACCAGAATATATAGAGCATAAAACGTTAGATGAACTCCAACTCATGTTTAGTAATTCATGAATTTGCAATCTGAACCTATCCTGTATTGACACCACTTGTTGTGTTAACACTGGTTAAGCAGAGTTTATGTGAGGCTGGTTTTATTTATATCGGTGTTAGTGATGCTTGTTGTTCTCTGACAGATGCTGGTGAAAAAATAGCAATCGCACAAAAACAAAAAGGTACAGACTCACACATAACAGCGGACAGGGCTGACCTTGGTCGTCTCTGTGCTATCAGACCAGAGGGCTTCCTCCCTCATAGTTTTGTCTGCATTCTGATGTTTAATAAAGTGTCTAAAGCAACACAGAACAACAGACTTCACAGGTCTTGCTTATCATTTACTCCTCATTAACCTACGTCAGGGGTGTCAGACTCATGTTAGTTCAGTTCCACATTCAGCTGAATTTGATCTGCAGTGGACCCAACCAGAAAAATAATAACAGAATAATATAGAAATAATGTCAACTCCAAACTTTTCTCTGTGGTTTAGAGCAAAAAAAGTATATTTACATTATGAAAGAAAAGGTTTACATCTACAAACTATTCTTTGAAAAGATGTGAATAACATGAACTGAAAAAATCAGTGTAATTTTAACACTATTCTGCCTAAGTTTATCATTTCCACATGTACATTAGAACGTACAGATCACAGTGGATCTACAAACACACAAAACATTTAATAACAGACAGAATATTATTAAAATTGTACTTATTTCTCTTAAGACATTTCAGGTTGTTCATATTTGTTCAGGTGTTTCACTTTTTTTTTTTTTTTGCTAAATTATACTTTGTTTTAGTGTAAATACATGAAAATATTTACAAAGAGAAACATTGTCAGTTGTCATTATTTCTCTGTTATTCTGATAGTATTTGACTGGTCCTGCCCACTGCAGATTGAATTGGTCTGAATGTGGAACCTGAACTAAAAGGATTGTTCATATCTTAGTGTAATTTTTGCATTTCACAATTTCACATTTCATCCCAGGGGCCGGACTGGACCCTTTGGCGGGTTGGATTTGGCCCCTGGGCCGCATGTTTGACACCTGTGACCTACGTCATCACTGCTGTCATGAAATGGTCTCCACCTCAGGGACTGCACTTATCTTACCTCAGCCTCAAAGCATCATCGTCGTCAGACCACACGATGTCACAATCACTTCTCTGAGCTGCACAACATGGTTTTTTACACATCTAATAATCGTTGTTGACACAGAGAGGGCCTTAAAGAAGGTCAGAGTGTGCGCACAGGGAGGCCTTTGTGGTTAACTGTGCGAGGACAACGTGTTTATTTTCTAAACTACAAGAGGATGTGGTGAGCCACAAGCACCACGAGCTGTGTTCTGACTGAAAGAAGCTGCCGTTCACCCACACGCAAAACACATGTTGTAACTGCTGCAGGGGGATACAGGCAAACACATTAGGGCTTGGCCCTCCAAAGCACGAAATACTTTACCCTGAGTGTTGATAGACATGGTTTGTAACTTAAAGCACATGTAGGGAGAGTCCTCAGGCGACATATTGTTCTGTGATATGGCTGATCGCACTGTGCTCGAGATGTAAATGGAGATAATAGTTGTGACATAAAGGATACGGACAGAGGTGAAGAGCTTCATGTTCTCTGCAAGACAAAGTTGTGTTTGAGCAAAGCGTGAACTCAATAACTGTGTGCTGTGATGGCACCTAAATTTAGATTTAATGGAAAAAATATGTGGAGGGCACTGAAGACTAAATCTGGAGACAGGCTGAGCCCCTTTAACTCTGGGAAAAACTACAAAAAAAAAAGTTCCTGTATACACTAAGCCTATTGAAAATCTAATTAATGAGTGAATGAAGTAATTAGTTGAATAGAAAATAGATTCAATTAACCCAGTAGCTTTTTATTCAAACTACATCAGTGTTCATAATGTTGAAGATATTTACTAAAAAATCGATTTTGTTTTTTTTTTTGTGGATAATCTTAGGAGACAGAGGAGAAATGTCATTTTTGAGTAATTCGTATTAGTTATTTGTCCGCTTTAATTAACTCTATAAAATAAAGTGGTTGTAAATAAATGACAGACTGAGGAGGCAGGTCAGTGGGTTCACTGACAAACAGCTGTGTTTATTCACTTTGTTTGATGAACAAGACTCATACTTCACATGTCGGTAGGTTTTTGACAAGGGGAACACAGCTGGGGCCTTCTACACCTACTTCTGAACCCAGGCTTCTAAAACATGGAGTTTTAGAACCGCATCTAAGTGCAGTTGAGGTTAGCCATTAGCCAGGATACACGCTAAGCAGCTTTTCTTTGGAAGCTGTTGGTTTCATAAGAACCAGACAATTTCACTGATTATCTTGAACATCTCCTGTGACACCTTATGAAATCTAAAAAGAACTAAATTACTGTTTTGTGAAAAGTGTCAGACTGAGATGTTGCTACAGTCGAGGCCCAACGGCTTGTCATAGCCCAATATCAGGCGGTTTTAAGTCTTCATTGTCCTTAATATGTTAGACATTACCAAACTCTGGAAACAGATCACTTATATCCATCATCACAACTGTAAAATCTGCTGTGCTAAAGTATTAAGATTAGACACGAGCAGAATAGTCAATGATGTTGCTAGGCTAGGCTAATTAGCCGCAGGTTTGCAGTTGTGCCGAGTTCTACTCCCTGCCGAAAACTGCTCTTCTTTCCTAAATCAGCCATGAAGAGGACAATGTGCACCGAATGCATCCTGCCACAACCTTTTCTCCTTTCAGACTGTAGGGTATGAAATGAACTGAATTATTCAACCTCTTGTCACCATCACAGCTGTGCAGCAATTAATAATATTGTAAGATATTGCAGTTATGTTTTTTTTTTTATCTGTTTAATATTAAAGTGTGCAAACTGTATGGTATATAAAACTTTCTAAAGTTGAATCTTAGATACACAACACACAAAATATAGAACAATATAAACAGATACTGCCGAAAAGGGCATCACCTGCGGCTGGGGATGCAGTTTTCAGCAGGAGCAGAATTCGGCACCGGGTACTGCCGAAAACTGCATCCCCCATCAGAATAAGACTGCGAATCCAAAGGAGTGGAATGACTTTAGCAGCTCACATTTGGAGCTCTTCTGGTGTGACAGGGTGAATTTGGTGCACTTTGTCCTCTTTATGGCTGACTTAGGAAGGGGGAACTGTTTTCGGCAGCGGCTGGCGATACAGTTTTCGGCAGGAAGTAGAATTCAGCACAACGAAGCTAACTGTAGTGAACATGAGCCCAAACCCTGAGTAAGCAACTTTTCTTTGGAAGCTGTTGGTTTCATAAGAACCACACAATTTCACTGATTATCTTTAACATCTCCTGTGACACCTTATGAAATCTAAAAAGAACTACCGTTTTGTGAAAAGTGTCAGCTTGAGGTGTTGCTACAGTCGAGGCCCAACGGCTTGTCATAGCCCAAATCCGGTGGTTTTAAGTCTTTGTTCTCCTTAATATGATCAGAGTTAGACACTACCAAACTCTGGAACCAAATCACTTATATCCATAATCACAACTGTAAAATCCTCTGTGCTAAATTATTAAGATTAGACATGAGTAGAATATTTAGTGATGTTGCTAGGCTAGGCTAATTAGCCGCAGGTTTGCCGTCACATGTTCATCAATGATGAAATGGCAGGTGATGGAATTTTTCATCTTTTGTCAAAATAATTTTTTGTCACCTCTTGTTTTATCTTGTTAGATTTCTAGGCTGTTTTCATCTCGCTGTTTTATTTACATTTTTCTAGCATATTTTGTCACATTTTTTTTTTTTTTTACATAATTTTCATTTCACCATTTCCATTCTGTTTTGTCTGGTACATTGTTTTTGTCTAGTGTCATTTCGTGTCATCTTTGTAGCTTACATTATTTCTGTGTTACGTTTTGGACATAATTTTCATTCCATGTTATTTTAATCAAGTTTTACCTTTTACATTGTTTTTGTCATTTTATATCATTTCCATCCTGTTAGCCTTTTCGTCTTGTCTCTTTTACATTACTTTTGTCTGAGGCCTCTTCTCTGTGGTGCTGAGGTCAACATTTCTAAATTCTTCCTGAGAAAACTGTTCTTCTATTTCAGATGGGAAAATTAATTTGTATATTGTTTGGTATTCTTATGTATTTTACTCTGAGAATTGGTAGCTTAATGAAGCCAGCCCTGTGACCCATTTTGGACCTTGACCCTAAATTTGAAAAAGGCAGCTTCAGCTCAATGATGTGCAAAAGTGAAGTGAATGAGCCCAGATCTCCAGACCCTAAACTCATACCATGGACGGTCTGACCATGGGGTTCGTACACACTCTTGGGCCGCCAATCAGAACGACCTTTATTTTTCTTTAACTTCATGTTCCATAATCAATCTGGTTCACACATTAGACTCAATCTAGGCTGATGAGGCAAAAAGTTAATATCAGGTACTGATAATAGTCTAATTAGATCTCTCACACAGTGTCACTCCAGAAAATTGGACTCCTGCTTTAAGACAAGACATTACATTCTTTTTTTTTTTTTTTTTTTCGATCAGAATTAGCCTTGAGCACTGAACAGACAGACAGATAGATAACTTCCCTGTCTTCAAGATCTTAGCTGATTTAATTAAAAATATGTCAAGTGAATTATAGTTTTGTTGTGCAATATAAGGAGTCGGATTATTTTATAATTGAATTAGCATTTTATTAGTTTCAGAATAAGCTAGATGTCATAGTTTTATACAGAAAAGCAGCATGTAGCAATTAAATATGGACGTATTGCGTTGAAAGCATTTTGTTGATGAAGGCTGCAAATGCAGTGTTTGCAGTGGCTTGAACAGGTTCCATCAGCAGCATCATCATCATTGACCCAAAGAATCAAATGTAAATGATGCTGTTGCTGTTCACTAATGCTTCAAATGGTCTTTTTTCCTCCTTTCCTACCTATCTACCATCTCATTGCATACATACACACCCTGCCTCATATTCTCTTCACCTTTATATCTTCACCATATCCATCATTCTGTATCTGCTTCATCTTCTTTTCCTTCATTCAGGCTCTGGCAGCAGAGACAGACTGTGTTTGCCTTGCTGATCCTGCTTATCCTCCTCTCTATTGCCTATTGCGTTGAAGGGACACACCAGAAGGTGAATTAATAATAAAACTATTTATATTAAGTATGTATGAAACCATACTTAAAGCAGCGTATGACTTTTTAAAATTTGTAAAACCCCAGTGATAGCCTAATTATCACTAATCCATTAGTCTTTCTGTGCTTATGCACTTCCCTCATGTTGAACAACTTCGAAGGTGACTCCAAGTGACCATGCAAAAGCAGTTTCTCACAGATTGAGCATGAAAATGAGCCAGATCGCTACAACGTAAAATTATCCAGTCCACCAAGGTTGTTTTTAAGAATGAGTATAGTCGGTGGATGGAGGTCAAGGACACATTTTGGTTCAGCACTCACAAAGAGACCGCAAAATTGCTGCTGCGTGGAATTCCCATTCCCACAATGCACTTCAACAAAATTTCCAAAAAGGTTCGGTTAGTTCTGGTAATAAGCAGACTGTGTTTATGAGGGAGTCATCTTTGAAGTCATTCACTGTGAGGGAAATGACTCAAGTGCATAACCACGGAAAGACTACTGGATTAGTGATAATTAAAGGTGCGGGAGACTTTCGTGACCAATTTTTCATCAAATCTGTCCATCCTCAGTCATATCCTCAGTATCATGAATCTGTTCGACTGTCTGTCATTACTCACCTGAATCGCTTGCATTACGGTGAACAGTTTTTTAGTTCCATCCACCAGAAACAAAATATGTGTTTACATTCAGAGCCGGGAGGTAACTCGGGCATCTTTGGAATTTTGTCGAGACATGCATTGTGGGAAATGGAGGTTCACGCAGCCACCAGACAGCAGCAGTGCGACCATATGATATATGGATGAAACAAACACGTCTGAAACGTAGAAACGGCTGGAGGAATATGCATAGAGGGAAGGGAGCTCCTGCTGTTTCTGCGTCGTGTCTTTAGCAGCTGCCGCTGTCAGGTGGCTGCATGAGCCTCTGTTTCCCACAATGCACGTTGCGACAAAATTCCTCAGATGCTGGAGTTCCCTCCCGGCTCTGTTTGGAAACACATGGTTTGTTTGTGGTGGATGGAACTAAGAAATTGTTCACTGTAATGCAAGAGATTCAGGTGAGGAATGACAGACAGACTTACAGATTCGTGATACTGAGGCTATGACTGAGGTTGGACAGATATGATGAAAAATTGGTCACGAAAGTCTCCCGCACCTTTAAGCTATCACTTGGGTTTTACAAATTTGAAAAAAAAATTTGTGATGAAAGTCATACATTGCTTTAAGGTGTAGTTGAATGTATTTTCACTAGAATAAAGACAGTTTGCATTATCACACTGGCACATAAGTCAAAAACAAAAGCGTGTCTGTGAAGGATATCTGCATGAATGTCATCTCTAACAAGTGTAATCTTGTGTGAGTTTGCCTCATCAGGCTCGTTCAATCATTAACTTCTCATAAAGCTCAGTCTGACCTACTAATTTCTTGTCCGCAGAGCAAGCTCCTTCAGCTATGTAAACCCCAGCGAGCCATGCTGTAGATCTTGAACTCTCCCACTTTTTCTGTCTTTTTCCATCCATGTGATGTCGTATTTTGAAACCCTCTTCCATAAAGTTTTTTTCAGCTGTAAATGCAGTTACTCAAGGAGTTGTGTAATCACTTCTCAGTAACCACACATAACAAATCGCCCATGGCTGGCACTGCACTTCCCAGCATTCTGCCAGCAGAGACAGGGGCAGTACATGATGTGTTTGTTTAGCCGGGTTTCCTGGGAAATGGAGTTCTTAGGTAAAGCCCCCCCCCCCCCCGTTCCCCTCAACTTCCCACTCCTCATTCCCCCCTCTACTCCCCAGCCCCCTCCCTTCTTCCCGTAATCTACACACTCCATGCTTCCTCCTGAAAACAACCTGCCCTGGCTCAAGGGAGGAGGTGTGAATGGAGAGGTAGATGACAGAGGTGGAGGGAGAGAAAGACGAGGAACGCTGACAGAGACAGATAGAAAGATCTTGGCTTGACTTTCTTTAGTAGTTGTGTAAGAGCTGGCTGCCACCAGAAAGAATAATGGTACTGTTCTTGTGTCAGTGTGCTGAACACTCCTACCCTACGGCTCTGTCCTCTCAACTCAACAACAACCTCTGTCTCTAAAGCGTCTCTCACTCCCTCTCTTTCTCCACCACTCACTTGCCCTCTCCCAGCCTTTAAAGTGCCCTCTGTTTTTTACACTTTCACTCTTGTACCTTCTGACAGTGTGTGTCTTTCTGTCCCTCCCCTCGTCTTCTCCCCCCACCTCTTCTTGTTTTCCTCACACTCTGTGCATGTGTCTCTGCCATGTGGTTGACCGTCCCTCTCTCTGGCCCCTGCAGTATGTGCGCTACATTGAGAAGAAGACGCTGTGGTGCGCCTACTGGGTTGGCTTGGGCATCCTCTCCTCGGTGGGTCTTGGCACCGGCTTGCACACCTTCCTCCTCTACCTGGTAAGAGAGATGTTTTCTGTGATTCTTCATGACAAGTTGTACACTGCAGTTATTCACTTGTGCAATGCAAAGCTGAAACTCAAACACAGTGGATGATGGGGGTGCAGTGACGCAGGTCTAAAAAGGCTGTGTTGATGCTGTTGTTGGGTTGTTGCTAAGGCTTTGAGCATAGTGTTATTATTATTGAAGGCTTTTGGAGGCTCCTCATGCAGTGACACATGTTTGCGTGAATGTGAGTGCGATGCTGGGTTCGTGCGTGCACGTATTTTCAGAATGGGGTGGAGATAAAAGCCGCACTGTTTTGACAGGCAGTCCAGGAACAATCGCACTCACTGACCCCTCCAACTGAGTGCACATGAGGATAAAAACAGTCTCCCTCCCCCCTCCAAGTTCTTTCTCTTTCCTTTCTCTCCTCTCTCCTGCTCCCCACTGTGTCGCTCACTCTCACTTTCTAACACTCCCTCCCTCACTCGTTCTCCTGTCCGTGCCTCTCCTGTGCTTACACTCCCCCTTTTTTCTCCTCTTTTGCTCTTTTGTTTTGTTTTTCGGTCCTATCTCTCTTGGTCTCTGAGTGTCGCTGCTCAGTTTTAGCACAGGGAGCTGTTGGTTACACAGGGTCGATCACATCGGGGTCCCTAAACATCTGCTCGCCGTCGCTGGTCCAAGTCCATCTGTCATGAGGGAGTCCAGAGTGGCGGTGGTGTGCCCTCGCCCAGTGGAGCTGAACTGGAAACTTTGAAGTGCATGTCCTCCATTCTGCTGGTTTGAAAAAGCCAAACTCTGGCGCTCCCAAATGTAATTTGAGAGTTTTTTCTTTACTCTTGAGTAGTAGTTGTGCGGATGTTTGTGGGAGGTTTTGAAGTAGGATGTCCCCATCTAGTGGCCTTGAGCAGTACTGCAGCCTGTGGTGTCATCGGGTTCATGACAGAACTTGGTGCTCTTTGGTGGAGCTGCTGTAACAGGGTTTCTCTGATACTATACATCAGTGCTGTTGGATTCAGCAGCTGATAGATGATATGTTTGTGCCATTAGTTGTAAAAATGACCTCATGTGACCCTGAAAAATGTGAGCTGTTATTTGTTGGTGTTTTTGCCGGGGGTGCAGACTGTGGGGATCATTCATTATTTTAACTGGCTGATATCCAGATATTGAAAAAAGCCTAGTCAAATACTGATGCAATTTAGTTTCAAGTCTGGCCACATTTATGTAAAGGAACACTGTCTGATCTAGTATCTGGCTGCTTCCTCTCCTAAACTATGACACAAGTAAACAAGACACAAGCAAAAAGCACAAAACTGACCTCAGAGAATTATAATTATAGATGCTGAAAGAAGCTATTGAGATTCCTGAGTAGATTTATGGGCCGTGAACAGATTTCTCCGATTTCTGAATATAAAAAATGTTGAAGAATTTCTGTGGTAATTGAATGCAATGAGTGCCAGCAGAAATGTCCTGTTTTGAGGAAACTAGGACTGGGTCAGTTATTTATATCTGGGGCAAACAAGTTCAGAGCACTTGTTAAGATGTCCCTGTAAACTTACAGCTTCAACAGTCGCAGCTTGACCCTTTTTCGAGCTGTTTGTTATCCCATCCAAAAGGCTGTATAATATGATACGACTGAGGACAGAAGTGTGGGTCTGGATGTTTATCAGCTCTTCACTGTTGACGGCTAAGATTTCAGGGTGAAACCTCTGTTAACATTGGAAAACAACATGAGCACAGTGACTTTGTAAGTGGTTCCACTAGAGATGAACACTTGTGCGCACAGTACAAATATAATTGCTGCAATTTATTGAATGGCCTCTCATACAGACTGCAAATTGGTGATGCACCTCAATTAATTTTTGTTGCTTTAAATGGGTTAAATTACCAGTTGCAGAGACATTAATGGTACATTGGTTGCCTTTTTGTGTGTTTATATTACTACAAATGAAATCTAACAGAACGACTGATTAGCAAAAGATGAAGGATCACGTGAAAATGTAATAAATTGGAGTCCTATTACATATTACTCTGTCATTCAATTTGTTAGTTTTACAATGAAATCTATTATTATGTAATGCATTTACTTCTAGTGGTCAGTAGATGGCATCATTGTCCTACAGATGATGATAAATGTCTGAAAATCACATCAGAGTCCAGTATTTTATATGTCTTGATGCTGTGTTTTGATATATTAATGTTAATTTTCAAAGCTAGAACTGAATGATGCAAAGAAGGCTGTTTGAATACCAGGAAAATAGATGTTTAATTGCTTTATATAACTGTATTGTGTCACTACATTGAATGAAAGACATTCTGCAATTTAATAACCAAACAAATGTCAATAACCTGAAGAAATCAGTACGTAGTGGTCTATAAACTGTCATATGACTCGAGTTCTTTTGTGTAAACTCCTTCCTCTTTGTAATATGTATAAAGACAAACAGTAACAGGTTGAATCCTTATGAATGTCGTTCTTTTCACATGATAAAACATGTGATTTTGTTTCTGCATTGTTGTCAGATGACTCCTCTTTGACCCTCCCAGTTGTTTGTCCTTTTTCTTCTTTAGTCTCAATTCCTTGATTGAAGTTAATTCTTTCATTTCCTCCTCTGATAATATTGCGGTCACCTCCTTTTTCTCCTGACATGATAGATTCGGTTATATGATCCAGGGTGTCTGCAGGTCTGTGAAAAGGCTTAAAATCCGTTAAATTCAATTTATTTATATTAAGCTCAAGAAGTAATTTAATAGTTATTTTAATTTTATTTGTCTTTTCTGCATGAACATCCACATCTCTGGTTTTACAGATCTTTTAACCTGCATTGCAAAAGCTGGTTTTGTTCTTTATGCTTGTAGATTATCACAATCACTTAAACAACTATATTCTAAAACCATCTGACTTCTGCAACAGATCACACAAATCCTACTCACCTTGCCTTGGTTCCAAAAGTGACCAAAGGGTAATATTAATGTTCTCAAATGGAAATAACAATTTTTAAGAATAGTAATGGCACAAAAATGTCAAAATCCTCTTCGCTTATGTTCTATTTGTGGTCATTTTAATGTTAGTTCTGGATTTATTGGTTGGTTACATTGACTTTGATATTCAGTGGCTTTCGTTTCGTGAATTCATTTAGATGATATTTATTATTATCACTTTTTGATGGTGATGATCTGTATCTCAAAATGAAACCTCCTAAACAAATAAAGGGTGAATAAATTGTAAAAAGTATTTTGACTTATAAAGTTGATCTTGGTTCCAAAACTGACCAAAGGGTAATATTAATGTTCTTAAATGGAATTAACAATTTTTAGGAACAATAATGGCACAAAAATGTCAAAATCGCTCTTTGCTTATGTTCCATTTGTGGTCATTTTAATGTTAATTCTGGATTTATTGGTTGATTACATTGAGTTTGACTTTCGTTTCATGAATTCTTTTGCATGATGTTTATTATTATCACTTTTAGATATTAGTGATCTGTATCTCAATGAAACCTCCTAAATAAATAAAGGGTGAATAAATTGTAAAAAAAAATATTTTGACTTGCATATCTCTGGGGGTGAAATCAAGCAGTTAGTCATCTATTAGTAATTTCCTGCTGCATGTTATTATATTCACCCACTATCGACAGGGTCTTACAACATATTACATTGAAGATGCTATGTTAATTATTGTTTTATTGGGTGCTTTGTTTATAGCTGATAACCACAGATGACCAATGCAAATGTTAAAGCTGCTTAGTTACTTATGAGTATGTTGTAATTCAAGTGTCTGACAGGAAACTTGACCTTGACCCACTTCTCTACGCTCTGTTTTGGGCTATAGAAAATATACCTTGTGACGGGAGGTTTTTAGGTGTTTTTGGTCGTAATTATTGCAATTGCCAACAATTATTAAGATTCCATCAGATGTAACTCTACTGTTCGGTTTTGTGGCTTGAAACAGAAACATATAAGCGTTTCTCGTGTGTCCAACATTTGTGTAAGGTGATTTATTTTTATACCTAGTTGGAAATCCTGCCGATGGAAGGTGGGTATTTTCTGAGTCTTGCGTTTTCCCATCTGGTTTTGGCTCCTACAGCTTTTAATCTTCCGAAGCGGACCGTAGTATGTTGTGATAGTACTACAGACCCACCAACAGAGGGCGGTGCAGAGCCAGAGATGCTCCAACATCCCAGTTAATGAAAGCAGAGCAGAAGTGGCAGCTCTCCTGTTCCCTGACATGGGCAATTGCTGCCCTGTGTCTGCGCTCTGTGTTTGCATCCCGCTGAGACTGCAGGAGATCATTGTTCATGGACAGGACCGATTATTGGAGAAAGATAAAACCCTGCAACTCAGGCGCAGAGAAGAAGGAGGAAAAAAAGCACACTTCTTGGCACACCATCAAGTGTATTTTATCCAGCTGCTCTCAGGGAGGAGGTAGTGGGTGGGTGCTTACAATACGGACCATGAAAACAATAAAATCATGCAGGAACACTAGACAGATCTCATTTCGGTAGGGCCTGCGGAGGCGAGGATCGCTGCGATCACATGCACACGTTTGCACTGGGGTTCGTGCACCTGCACATGCATTAGCTCCAATAATCACCCAGTTCACAGTAATGAACAGGACCGGCTCTCATCCCCACTTAGGTTTTAAAGCATTTGTTTTTTAGTGACAACTGGTGTCACTGTTCTCCATAAATCCTCTTTTAACTGAGAAGGGGTTAGCGATGAGTGTGACTCTTGAAAGCTTGGGAATGTTGTAAATATTTTAGAAGAGAGCTCATCTGAGTCATCCACCATTAAATTACTTTCAGTAATGGCTGTTGCCATTAAGTCATTATGGGCAGCATGAAAATTGTTGTGCTCAACGTTAAATCAACAGCAACAAAGAATTAAAGTCATCATAATTGAAGCCGTGCATGTTGCTGTTTACATAATAGCAACGAGGGTAGTGGGTTTTTTTCTGCCTCTTGTCTCTGAGCTGTTTTATGAGTGAGAGGTGTATATGTTGCATCTTTCTGGGATCATAAATGTCAGAGTCACTGGAGGGAAAAAAAACAAGGCCGATCTTATGGGATGAGAAAAAAAATCATGATTATTTGTCATGATTTGCAGTTCTGTGTCTCATCTAAATAAAGGAACATTCTCCAGTTTTCTGTTTTCAGTTTCTTTAAGGATTGCCAAATTATAGGTTACAGAGTAGGTTTGTGTAAAATATACAGAATTTCCCCAGCAACCCCCCTAAAATTAAGTTTTGACTGTTGGCAATTACCAGCAGCACGGCCTGAATTAGAGCCAACGATCGCTGTGAGGGTTCGGCTTCCACACTCTGTCCCCGCTTTGTCGTTTACTGTCTCACACTCTGCCTTCATTTCTCCCGCTCTGAGGCTTGTACAGTCGTACAGTCCGCCCACACATTCGCACTCTGACAGAACATGTGCACAGAGAAACTCGGTCACGGTGTGCCGGCCGGGTATCGCACAAAGCCCTGGTGTATTTGTGCTGGCAGTGCCCCCCCCACAGACACACACACACAAACACACTCACCTGACCATTGTTGAGACTTTACACCGACGAGCCTCCATACAAACCCAGAAACAAACAATAGAACGCCTTCATGTTCACATGGACACAAACCTGGTGACTCACACATCAGGTTGTTTGACCTGGAGTAAATTTTCCACCACTTGTCTCTTTGTCTTGACTCTAGTTCTTGAGCTGATAAAACCGACTCCTCTTAAACTGATTAAATATGGTCATGTTAGTGTTTTTTTGCATTGTATCGTCATGGCGGTGTGCGTATGCATTTTTGGTAAAAACGTGACTCATAGCGGCACATAGGATAATCTGATCACTGGAGTGAGAATCGACACCTTGCATGCATTTCACCTGGAACATGAGTGACACATCAGGATCAAGTTCAGTGGTTCTTTGAAAAGCTGAAAAACTACTCTTGACTCACCATTGGCTGGCAGTAATAGATCTCTCGCTTTAACTGCAACACCTCTTAAATTCAATTTGAAGCCATTAATTTTTAACTACATCTAGATAGTGTGTCAGAACTTTATCGCTTGGATTTGATCCTCCTACTACTGAATAGGCAGTATTACTTACATACCATAAAGACACGTTATTGTGAATTTTACACACCGCTGTTAAGTTTCAGAGCTACAGCTGCTGACTTTAAGTTAGATATTAAATACCACAGAAGGAGTTCCACTGTCTATAGCAGGGAATGTTCAACAATCCTGCGGAACAATCGCTTTCATTCATGGTTTTTTAATAATTAATTGTCTTCCTCATTAGATTGGAGACATAGATCTGCTCAAATGTCTTGTGACTTACTCATCTTCAGCAGCTTCGTCAAACATGAATACCAAACAGATGTGTAAGTGGGATCTTTGTGTGTGTCCCAAACGGTCATACCAAAGGCATTCAAGGCCCGTCTTTGTCTCGGAGGCCCCCGACGTCGTGTTAATGCTCGGTACAATAACCATTAGCATAGAGGAACCCACTCAGAGGCCACAGGAAGATCCACATCCAGACTGAGCTTAGTGTGCAGCCGGTGTGGACTCTGCCAGAACAAGCCAAACCTGACCAGACCAAACCAGAGCGCTGCTGGCACGCCGCAGGTGTTCAGGGCTTTTTTCATCTACACTTTTGTTATGAAATTCTTCCATAAAGGTCGACCAGTGCTTTTCATTTCACCGTCACACCATCACACACCCTTAGGTGGGTCTCTGGCTTCAGGTTTCTGTTGCTGCTCCTGGACTTTTTGTGGGAACTTGTAGTTTCTCTGATTCTGCAACATTTTCAGACTTAGATCTTTTACAGTTTTGATAAAATTGATCTGATCTTTATAAAGTGCTGTATTTTTGTTATATGATCTATGGCACATTTTATGTATGTCTTCAAACCAAGGTTGAGTTATTTTCTATATTTGAATCTAAAAATGCACACAGTAATTATAATTTTTTTAAATGTTTTTTCAAACATGCAAACTTGATCATCTGTAAGAAAATACAAAAACTCAAAAACAAATTTAAAAATGTAGAAATGCAAATCCAAAGTATCCCACACACTTCTGCAGATATTTAAATGATAGCCTTTTACTATTATATAATTTTATAAAGTGGTGTTTTGATTAATTGTGCTGTAAAAGAAGTCTCCTCCTTTTACACATATTAAAAATTATGTTTATATAGATGAATATTCTTGTTTTTAACCAGAAACTCAAAGATGCGACTGACCATAGATGATGTTACATGAGGCTAAAATGACATTTAACTGTAGAACATTATGGGTCAAAATAAAGAAAACCATAGTATAATTAAAGCAGAGGCAAACATGTAGCTGTAATTGTAAAGTCATAGGAAACTCCAAACAACATTTAGTACAATGCAGCTGTGAAGTGAACACTGTTTTTCTCGCCTTTCACAAAGAATGTCTGCAGGGTTTTCCTACCATTACACACTTTACTCTGTAAGTGATATACCAAGTTACAGTAAAACCAGTAGACGGCATCAGAAATAATTAGCTTCTTTTTCTTCTCTTCTTTTTTTTTAATGTTCTTTCTCTTTTTCTGGTTCTTGTACACACACCTTGTAATAATAAGAATTCTTGCCTCAGTTATGTTTGTGGAGAGACCCATCCCCTGTGAAACCCAGGGAAAATCCTGGTACGCGCCACTGTTAGTCCTGTATCTGAATATGAAATGTAAAGGTTCGTTTCACATCATTTCCACTGTGAACTGAAAAGAAAAGTGCAGCCCCCATCTCTGGGTGGGGGGTCACAGTGAGTCTGAACACAGTGAAACCACATGGATAAATCAGCGGGACCAAACCCCCACTTCCCACCCACTACTGAACCCCCCCCCACACCGCTCCTCCCTGTGTCGGCTGCATCACTGGCCTGGTTCCAGCCTTCTCTTGCCTCCCTCGCTGATCCTGACCAGGGCTTCTTCAGAATGTTTGCCCTGCGTTGCCTCCAGCAGGCTCCCACTGTAAGAAGTGGTTAACAGGTTCTGCTGGTTGCACCATGTCTAATGTGCTTAAATGGCCCTTGACGACCACAGCGATCTGTTAATGACTGGCCCGTACTGTGGTCGTGGTCGCTGAGAACTGGTCAGGTTATGGTCACCCATTAATGTCTGGTCTGGGGTTACATTCACCACCATAAACTAACAGGATGAGCCCATACCAGGAAAAATTATGGACTATATTTACCAGCTAAATCTGACCGAATTTCACTTAAAATCATTGACGTTTTCAGATATCTTTCCTGGGTCATTTGACCATCTTCTGTTCTTTGTTCCTCATAGGATTTTTTTTTTTTTTTTTTTCACAGTTTCAGGGTCTGTGTGGTGACTCCCTCCACTTGTGTTTCCATGTGCAGAGTCAACTAGTAGATGTAATTTAGAACGTAAACCCCCCTCCTTTCACAAGCTCCATTACAACTTCAGTCAGCACGCCCACACTGCTGCTCCACCACAGTGTGTGTGTCTACTTTCACGGTGATGCACAAGGTCACACACCAAAAATTATTGTTTAATTTGTCAGGTCTTTGGTGCTGAGTCTAGAGTATTATAAAATGGAGTTGACGGCAGCTATTGGCCAATCAACTTTCACATCCTCCTTCACTGATGTACACTTTGTTCTGACTGAGGACTTAGAGGAAGCTTCTTTAGAGCATGTGCATCAGCGGTCGTGTGCATTGTTCCATGCGTCTAGTTTAACAGAGACATCAAACACATGGGTTTTTTTCCAATGATCATGGAGCATCACCTAAACTAAATGAACATAAAATCAATTAAGTGAGGTGGTTTATTGACTTTATCTACTCTTGTTTTTCCAAATTTTAGTCCACATAGAATAATAAGACTGGTTATGTTAAATCACAGGTGTCAAACATGCAGCCTGGGGGCCAAAACCGGCCCACCAAAGGGTCCAATCTGGCCCCTGGGATGAATTTGTGAAATGCAAAAATTACACTGAAGATATTAATGATCAAGGATGTTCAATTCAATCTAAAGTGGATCAGACCAGTAAAATATTATCATAATAACCTATAAATAATGAAAACTGCAAATTTTCCTCTTTGTTTTAGTATAAAAAAGTAAAATTAGAAAAAAAGTTACATTTATAGACTATCCTTTTACAAAAAATATGAATATCCTGAACAAATATGAACAATGTGAAATGTCTTAAGAGAAGTATGTGGAATTTTAACAATATTCTGCCTGTTACTAAACCTTTAAGTTGTGATGCACATGTATAAATGATCAACTTGGGTGTAATATTGTTAACATCACACTTTTTTTCTTCAGAATTTTCAGGTCGTTCATTTTTGTTCATGTTATATTCAAGTACGGTTGGTAGGTGTAATCTTTTTCGTCATGGAATTTTACTTTTTTCACTCAAAAACATGGAGAAAACTTTGGAGTTGACAGTATTTATAAGTTATCTTATTATTTATGTTATTTTACTGGTTCGGCCCACCTCAGATCAGATTAGGCTGAATGTGGAACTGAACTGAAATGAGTTTGACACCCCTGTGTTAAATGATGTACTTTTATTGGAAAAGTGACATGTTAAGCTTAGGGAAGATGGTAGAACCCGGAAAACCCTAACTACAAATTAACATAAGGACATTTTTATGTAAAACCCATTCTATTTACTCTTTAATGAAGTCTTGGTTGTATTTAAAATATCCTCAAACATGTTTAATAATTTAACTTTTCCTTGTCTAGTGTTTTGCCTAAATGTGGCTCTGTATTTCTTATGGAAAAAATGGACATTAAACACACACACACGGGAATTTTCCAAGTGAATTACTCTTTTAAAACTGTTGCTGATAATTTTATTTCCTTTGTTTGATGGTAGTTTGTCATAGTTTCTCGTTTTGCTTTGTCAACATACAGACGCACAGAAACACACGTTTTTCTGTCCCAGATCCGAAGTGTGCGTCTCCTCACAGTCTGTGTGGATGTGCTCATACCCAGGAGTGGGGATCCCACTAGTTCTGGAGGCCAGGCGATGGTTTCCGCAGGTCGCCACAGGAATGCCAGAAATGCTGCCTTCATTGTGGATCCCATCGAGTCAGAGAGTGAAACCTTGTGCGTCTGTCAGTTCTTGGGTGTATTTTAGTCGCTGCAGGCATCGTAAACATTAGGTAGATTTCAAGGAGGACACGGTGAGGAGTGGAATAGTTACGTAGGCTTTACATAAACTCACCGGTGGATGATTTATGGGTTACTGCTAAAGAATTCTCTTTCTTATTTGTGTTGTGACCCTTAATATCTAATCTGACTTCCCTCAGCAGATCAAGTGTGCTCATGTGTGTCAGAAACAAAACACAGGTATTACAAGTACCTGGAAGTGGAGGGCAGGGCTGCAGATTAATGGTGAGTCACCACGACAACGTGAGAGGTTTGGGCTTTTGTGTAAGGTGAGAAGCAGTGACACAGCGTTTGGCAGAAACACACACAGGGAGAATATGTCCTCTGAGTCACGCAAAGCCTCAGCGTTTACATCCTGTCCGAGTGTTTGGTCAGTGCACGGTACCGGGGATGGAGACGCGAAACCTGCGGAACATAGAGGATCTCAGAGGGATGGGGTTCTGGCCCAGGAGATTTTGATTTACATGATTAATCAGCTCAGATGGTGGAATATTAGGCTTCTCAACTGGAAAATAAATCACTCCCATGCAGATTAATTTGTAGGTTTTTGTTCAGTTTCACATTTATTTATTAATTGATTTGCATTCAGTGATTTTAAGTTCATTTGCATAAGTTTATAAGATTATAATGAAAATAATGCAATTAATTCCCTGCAACCCTCACAAGGGATCAGGGTTCTGAAAATGAATGAATGAATTCAATTGATTGTCATTTTCATTTACAAATCATGAAAAAATCCTTCAAGATTCTACCTCCGTTGCAGACTGTTCTTCCTGATCAGAAATGGAAAATACATACTGCTGGCTTGTTGCTGTATATTCTTGCACAAGTGAAATATTGCATACAAAAATATCCATTTCTTTAACAAATAATGCTCTTTGTCACCATTACAACTGGAGGTTTTTGTTATTAACATTGATTTGCTTATTGCACATGTTGAATGAATCATGAATTAATCAATTTTGGTTATGAGCTCATTTAAAGAGAAAAATGCTGAAAAAAAATCAAGGTTAAGGTTCAGTCAAGGTTTTTGGTTTTAATGCCATGTTTTCACTTTGTGGAACCGGCTCAACTCGATTCGAGTACCAGGTACTATTCCTGGAGACCGTTTCCATTACAGGATACTACCGACTTTAGAGTATCTGGACATCATAGCAACGCTGCACGTAACTTCCATGACATCTGCTCAGAGAGTTGCTGATAAACTCTCTCGTTACATGTTGTCTTGTCAAGCTCATGCTGAATCTTTTCATCGGCCACCAAGGACAGAAATGTCTGAACCTCCTCGACCAACCGACCACAGTGTCGTTTTGCGGGCTGTCCTCATGGATTAGCCTACTGCTATATTTACTGTAAATAAATCTTTTAATCTTTTTTTTTTTTTTTAATGGTGGGTCATGCATTGATGATGCACTGATGCAGAGACAACTCTCTGACCAATCAGTAGTCTGCAGTGTTTACATGTCACATTTTAGTGTCTCTTCACCCATTTTGGAACTTGTGCCGAGCAAATACTAAAAAAGTACTGCTGCGTACCAGATTCCAGGTTCTTTTACTTAATGGAAACACAAAAAGGCCAAGTCAAGTTGAGTTGAACCGGAACTGCGTCGTGGAAACACGACACAATAATCTTTCTGATTTTCTGTTCAACCAGTTTCTAATTAAATCAAAGATAGTTAATAGTGGAAAGTAATCATTTATTAGTTATTTCTTACTGTAATGGATGAACAAGTTGTTGTAGTTTTAGCGTATGTTGTGTATTAATTTTCCATGTATATGTTAATTATGCATCATGTGGCTGTCTGTCCAATAAATGAATTTTAGTAAAACTATCTGTATTATTAGACCAACCTTTAAACCACCAGACATTTCCTTTGTAACTCTTCAATGAACCAGTATGTCACTGTTATGGACCCACAATCTGATGCATCCCAGCTTTGAACCTTATCATCACATCTGCACATAAACGCCTCAGTGTCATCAAACGGGACTGTTCCGTTCACTTCCAAGGGGCTCGATGGCTATTTCCTGTTGCCTCCCACTCCACTGTCCTGCCCTCCCACACCCCGTCACGTCCTGCCCTGCCTTGTTCTATGTGGCTCCGGAAGTTCCAGCCCCACCCCAGAGTTGCCAGATTGCGTTGGTGCTGTGTTGCGTAACGGGCCTGTGCGTCACTGGGAGCACCCTTCCTACACATTCATACGCTGGATTGTAAACACGCTACGGGCCGAGTACACAGGAGCCGCTCACATCACACACTCGCCGGCCCTACCTATGTTTGCACAGATCAGGCTGCGTCGCTCCAGATCCGTTCACATCACTGTTCAGTATGTCTTCACACGCAGGAAATGCAAAGTTACATGACATTTTCCTCCTAATTGGATCCTGGATCCTTAATTAAATATTATACTCACGGATGAAATGATCCGCCATGTTGTTATAATGAGACAGTGTGAAGTAACAGCTTTAGCACAAAAATATTGCTTTGATAACTCATTAGTGCAGATGGATAAATTGTATTCTCACTGAGATGTGAAAATGTGCACAAAACACACCTTAACCCTGAAAGACCTAATGCTGTTTTTGGGGTGACATTCAGATAATTTTTTCTCTACATTTAACCTTTGATTTATCTCTGTTTATTATAATATTATTCTTTACATTTTGCATTCTTTAGTAGAAATCACTGATCATGCAGATGTTCGTAAAAGCTCAATTATTATATCAGAAAACGAGAAAAAAAATTGTTTTCAGATCAATATTCATGAAGTGGGTGACAAAACATGCCACTGATGAAACTCCATGGGTTTTACTGGTGAATCAATGTTGCAGAAGATGATATTGTTTTGACACTGAACTGCAAATAGTACTAAATACTAATGATAACTTTTCTAGTTAAATCTGAAATGCATTTATATTTTTACACTGAAATCTCATAATTTTTGCTCATTTGTATATTTAACCCATACAGACTTTTTTGTGGAGATTTTCAAATGATTTTTTCTCTACATTTACCTTTACAAAGATGAGTGGAGCATCTAACAGTCATCCATGGGGTGGAGGGGTTCAGGTACGACATTTTAGCAGCTTCGTCAGTAGCACAAACATGAGTCATGGACAAATGGAACGTTGGTGGATTGAGACATGGTTCAGACTAGGTCAACACAATAACTGTGAAGCCTGTTGGACTGTTATTTATGTGAATGGGAGGTCTGAAAATTTGACCAAAGACCACGAGAAAAAATGTCAAAGTGGTACATTTGGCTTCATTAATCCTGTACGTTTTCCAATCAGACACTTGCATCATGTATTCACGTGTTGCAAACTAATTCACAGGTGCGAGGTTCATTTGTCACATCATCAGCTCAGTATTGAACAATGTCATCATTAATTATCCTTGCGTTGTGCAGGTCTATTTCTGATATCGTAGTATGTCCAGTATGCTTCTGACGTACTCTCAAAACAGGCCAAACTAGTAACAGATTGTTTCTAATGATTTGACCTGAATATTACGATGTTCCTGAAATGTTTATTTATCTGTTTCTGTAACAGTGATTGTAGTGCGTGTCTTTTCTGTGCAGCGACGTGGAGTAAACAAGATACTTTCAGACTCATAGTTTTTCTTCTCCACACCTCATCTCCTTTCTTTGAAAGTAAATAACAAGAACCAGAAATGTAAACCGATCATGATACTGTCAAAGAAAGTGGCTCCTCAAGTATGTGAATTCTCATCTTAAAGCAGGAACAGTCATGAAGTTTGAAACCTGAAGAAAGAGAGTGTAATATTCTTTATTGACATTGTAATTCGTAAAAGGAAATTAAAATGCCATCCAGTAAAAACACTACAATAAATATTATTGAACAGTGAAAAATAAAATAAATAAATACAAATTTTAATTGTATTGTTTCTGTAAGGACTCCATCATTGTTATAATTGAAGCATTTCAGGTGCATCGTATGTAGTGTGTGTGCTTGTAGAGAAGTTATATAGAGTATAATATAGAGTATAGATTTACTTTATTAATCCCCTAGGGGAAATTCAAAGTACAAAATGCAGTCACCGCTCCACAAACACAGCCATCCCACATCAACACACAATAAACAAATAAATGCAGAGTATAGTAGCTGTGAATAACTTAGATTAAAAAGAAGGTAGACTTAAAAGACAAGATGTGTTTTCTACACTATCACATAAAAGCAATAAAAACATGAAATCATAGTTTCAGATTTTGTTTCCACCCAGCACTCTTGTTTTGATTCTACAGTGAATTTCTGTGAAGTTTCAGCCATATTAAGTCAAATATGTAGGTAAAAGTTCCCCTTCAGATGGAACTACTAGACTCAAACCCACTGCCAACTGTCTTGTTATCACTTGATCTTTGACTCACTTTGTCCCTGTGCTGGTCACATGGGGTCTTCCTCTGACTCAAAACTGCTTCCAACAGGTACATTCACTCCCACGGCATCTCACTGCTTTCTCTTCATCTCCATCTCTCTCCTATTTTCTGTTTGTGTCTCTGTCTTTCTCAGGGACCACACATAGCATCGGTGACCCTGGCCGCTTATGAATGCGGCTCGGTGGATTTCCCCGAGCCACCCTATCCGGACCAAATAGTCTGTCCCCAGCAGGAGGCACCAGTATCAAACGCTGAGGCTGAGTGGGTGGAGGTTGCGGGGGCAGGTGGGGCGGCAGGGTCAGGAACCCTCCAGGGAGCCATCTCTCTGTGGACCATCGTCTCCAAAGTCCGCCTGGAGGCTTGTATGTGGGTGAGTGACTGTTGCACATGGACCAGAAACACTAAAAAGGGTGGTCGCACATACAGATGACCTTTTACATGTACACTATATGGACAAAAGTATTGGGACATGTTGAATTCAGGTGTTTTTTTTTTTGTTTTTTTTTAATGTTTACATTACAAATCCTCATGAACAGGAAATCTTACAGCTGTAGACATGATGTGTCCTAATATTTATGTCCGTATAGTTTATAAGCATCAATATTTCCTTAAAGTTTAATTGATTTTTCTTCCAAATTGAGATGTGAAGAAAGTATATGGTTAGTTGTGGTCGAAAATGATTATTTACAGTCAGAGCACAAAAAATATTTTAGAAATTTTGAGGTAGAATATTTAAAATCATAGTTCAGTTTATTCTGAATATGCACCAAAACAAACAAAATAATCCTACTTGAGTGCCTAGAAATAAAACAGAAAACATATACATGAAAAAGTCATGGATAAAAAACCCCCCAAGAAAATCAATGTTGAGAGACATTAAGTAAAAACCATCTCTGAGGCATTTTGGAAGCAAAGATAACAGTTAAAACCAAACTAACCAATGCAGTGATATTTATACCAATATAAACCTATATTCTGACATTTGTCATTATTGTTTTGTATCCCAGACCCCTGTTAGAAAAGAAACACCTGAATTCAACGTGTCCACATACTTTTGTCCATATAGTGTATATTTGAACAGCAGAGGATGTGAATATTGTTTCATATCCAGCCATCTCCACATTGACCACTGTGCATTTGTCATTTACTCTGCAGGATGTGAAAGGTGTCATTACACACAGGGCGGCAGAAACATGACAATCACCCAAATTGTGGGCTTTTAGAGACCCTGTTTTTCAAGACTGTGCACGCTAAGGATTCCAAATTAGCTGCTCAGATCAGACTGTAATCTTTCTTAGTGAACATGTAATTTATTCATGGTAAGTGAAAACCATTTGCGTCCATTCTCTCTCCATTATCATCTCTCACAGGTGTTTGACTTTTACTTGTCTGAGTGTTTGTGACGTCCCTCCAAAAGTGCGACTCGAGCTGCGATTCATACAAATTTCCACCAGCCTTGTGGGTGCAAACGTACTAATTAATAAATCGTGCTTGGAAAACCCCAGCTTTTATCATGAATTGCATGAGGTAGTGTTGCTGGTTTCACCCTCTAACCCACTGGTTTCCAACCTTTTTTGGCTCGTGACCCCATTTTAACATCACAAATTTCTGGCGACCTCAGACATTCAAAATAGAGATGTTTTGGGGTTTTTTTTGCAAAAATTAATTTGTTTCTGATCATGTAATAGTTTGCTATACTATGTTGCAAATAAACGTTAATTTTAGAGGACGTTTAGTCTGTATAATGTCTATTATTATGGACAGAGGCAGTAAATCCAGGTGTAGATTACTGCACAAAGGGAGAATTGGATTTTCCTTGGTCAGGATCTGTCCAGTCAGTCCAGCTGTGATTTACAAGGAGGACAATTAATACTGAACAAACAAGAACTCAAACTATGAATTATGAAAGAGCTGCAGCATCTGAAACTGACCACAATGAACATTTGACACAGAAACAGAACCACAGTGCTGCAGTTTCACACTCACAGTTTGTCATGTCTGTTATCGATTGGGATTGTCTCTGTCAACTCACCATATATTTTTTTATCAGTAAGTTTTTTTTGCTTTTTTTTGTCAATTACTAGAAATTCCAGGCAACCTCACGTGGGGTCCCGACCCCAAGGTTGAAAAACACTGCTCTAACCAATGCAGCTGCTTTTAAAGAGGAAGTCTGCTTTAATTTTAAGGATAAGAAATGAGAGTGTATAACTTTATCAAAACATATTACTAGAGGACTACATCTGCATGTGTGAACTTGAACAGTCTTATCATTATGTTTACTTGCATACAGAATGCACCTCTTCTCAGTTTGTGTCATAACACTAACACCAGGACTTTTGTGGCTTATCAATGACTCATGCATGTCTCATGAAACCACTCACGACTGTCTCTGTACTTTCACACATTCACAACTAATTCATACACAGCAACAAACCACAGATCTAGAAGTAATGCTGCACTATATGTATATATATATATATATATATATATATATATATATATATATATTTTTTTTTTTTTTTTTTTTTTTTTTTTTTTTGCATAAACACTGTCAATGTCTCTTTCATCTCAGTGTGTGTCATATTTTTATACATTACCAAGAAAGGCAGAACTGCCAGATCTTGAGAAAAGAGAACTTGATCGCTGACACATGATATGAGTTTATCTTCCTTTGTTATCTGTTTCCCTGTTCTGCATTTTGTGGAAGGTGCTGAGGTGAGGGGGAAATATTACAGGTCCTCAGCTTCTTCTTCACCACCGTGAACTTTACAGGAACCGGACTGTTTCCATATCTTCTTTCTGCTGTAGTTGGCGTCATGCTTCCTTATTGTCAGTAATAATTAACCGCACAGGCGGATGTATACGTGCAAACATGAAAGAGCAAAATATACAACATGCACATGTTGGTGTTTTTTGCAAGTACTGATTATTATCATTGTTGTTTTGTATTTCTCTAATGACTTTCAGTTTAATGTCCCACATGAGGAAAAATCCCCAGAAAATATTAACTTTCAAGAGACTGGAATAAGACAATTTTAATTTAATGGACAACTTTTACACAGCAGTTGTTCATTAATGTGATAGTTTGTAATAGTTATTTTTAATTTTATCTTGTATATATCCTTATATGTCGTATGCATTTCTTTTATCTGTAGTGTAGAGTTGACTTTTTGAATATTTTAGTAATATTTGTATATTTTAGAATTTTATCTATTAGTTTTTGTATATGTCAATATTTTTCAGTATAAATTTCAGTATAATTTTGTGATATTTTTATACTTTTTTAGCACTTTAAGTGTTTGCTGCTAAACAGAAACAGAGCTGCTAAATTGTATTCTATTCTATTCTATTCTATTCTATTCTATTCTATTCTATTCTATTCTATTCTATTCTATTCTAAGTTACCCATTAACCAGTCCTTGCATTTGTAATTTATTTGTTTGTAGGAGCACATTTACCATATAATGACCTAGTGAGAAATTAAATCTGTTACAAACACAGGGTCAGAACTCTAAATGGGATATTTCTGGTTCACTGTTAGATTTCTTTAGTGTTTTTTTTTTTTGTTTTTTTTTTTTTGTCACTAGGGTTTTGGGGTGTTCTTGTATTAATTTTGTATACGATATGTTAATAATAGTGAGAAACATGACCCCAAACCCCACATCGGTGAACTCAATTTTCCACATTTTAGTCTAAGACTCTGACAAAACATGCACAGATTTTTTTTTTTTGCTCCAAAGTTTTGGTTATTGAATTTTAATAACAATCATAAATGTTCAGTTTCATTAACATAATATATTACAACATAGCTTTCTAGTCCCAGCCCTAATGCACCTCATACTCCAATGAAAATATATAAACTCACGCATCCAAAATAAATACAATAACAACAATAAGTACAATAACCTGCTCTACCTCCCAGTACTTTAAATTGAATGTGCGATAACCTGCTAACTACGTCCCAGTACTTCTAATTCAAATTCAAATGTGCAATAACTTGTTACCTCTCAGTACTCTTATTATTATTACTCTTTTTTTTTTTTTTTTTATAGTACTCTATTTTACAAATGTGTATTTGTGCTTGTACGTGCAATAACTGTTTTTATATGTATTTAGCTGTGTTTATGTTTTGTACCTGTCTTTTTTTGTCATATCTTTACCTTTTTTCTAACTCCTTATTCTGACTCAGGGAAATGCACAAGAATTCCGATATACCTATACTGCTATGTATCTGTGCAAATGGCAAATAAAGTCTATTCTATTCTATTCTATTCTGTTCTATTCTAATACATAAATAGATAAAATAAAATAAATCAACAAAAAAAGACAAAAAAGAAAGAAAATATCCTTAGTTACAATGAGTTGTTTGTGTCCATCTTTTCAATGTAAGATAAGACAGGCTGCCACATTATATAGAATTTGGCATATGTGCAGATTTTAATCAACATAAAATCTTCTTGGCATGACTCCCCACCACACACACACACACACACACCCACCCCCACCCACCCACCCCCCCAAACTCCCCACTGACCCTGGTTAAACCCTGTACGTATCCTCCATAGTGTTTTCCTGATGTAAACTGAGTCCTTTCCATTCTGGCTGAAGCCACGCCGTTGTCTGAGGTGTGACACAGGAGTCTGTGTTTGTGGGTGTGTGTTTTCCATCCAATCCCGTCGGACCCAGCGGCACCCGGTCGGCGCCACACCCCTGTAACCCCAGCCCGCCGTGGCCTCGCCTGACACTTGTCAGATCTACAGTTGGTGACACCTGTTGTGCCCACGGTTTGAATGAGCCCACAGTAGAATTCCCCCTCCTCCAGCCTCCTCTTTCCCACTGGATACGCAGCGCCGGCTCTGTGGTGATGAGACAACCCATCCCTGCCACCTCTCGTCTTCTTGTCTCCTCTCTCTGTCCTCTTTGTCTTTTTAAGCCCCCTGTCCACCACTTCAGCCCCCTTAAGTGGCCCACTTCAAACATCACTACTGTGCAGGTGGATACCCCCCCCCCCCCACATGCATGCTCACAAACAGAGGCAAAACTACTGAATGGAGCAGCTGCTGGGAGATTAAGGCACGTCTCCATTATGAGCAAGACTGGCAGATTTCATCAAAGACAGCAGTGTGAACAAGAGAACAGGGTGTCCACATAAAAGATGCAGTCTGCCAGGTTTTGGGATAGCACCGCCTCCTCAAAATGATTGTTTGTGCTTGTTGACGCTGCCATGGTTGCTAACTACGCACTAATCATCTTCTGGCTAAGTGATCCAGCTACATGAAAGTAATGTGGCTGTGATTAACTAGTTCTTACAGAAGAGAGATTCAAGCTGTGATTTGTCAGCGTTCCACTCAGAAAACTTCATCTCGGGGATGTTGGAGCTGAATTTGTCCATATGCCACATGTATTTCCATGTAAATTAAACATACTGTATCCAGCGCATCTTCCCGTTCCCCCTCGCTCCCCTGCTCTTCCCCTGTGCCTGGAAACATTAAAGTAATGAGCTGTAAGCAACTCCAAAAACACTGCATTTCTTGGCGGCTGTTTTCATTGTGTTAATTAACTCTGTAGCCCTCACCCCCTTTCTCCCCACTCCCCGACTCCCTCTTCTTCTCCCCGTCCTCATGTTTTGGCGGTATGAACTTGGTGAACCGACCAAGAGCTGAGGATTTATTTCCCCCAAATCACTTCCGCTTTCTCCCTGTTAAGCCACCCTCAATCACACAGCCTCCACCGCTTTATTGCTACAAGCTCCTTTTGGCTGTCGGATATCGATATCTTGGTTCTTTTCGACCCCCCTGGGGTTGTTAGCACTTCTTAAATTTTCCAGAAACTCTGCATTCCACATGTCCGAAGCGATTTTTGAACAGAGCAGTTAGCTGTGAAGAATTTTGATACGCCGTTTGGAAGTGGCATCTGGTTTTTCACCTCTTTGGGCCTGTGTTTAATGTATCCTTGATCGTTTAATAATCTGTGGGATTTTCATCTCGTAAATCCTTTCCGTTTTATTCCTATTAAGCACTCTGATCGCACAATCCCAGACGTCAAGGCCTGCAAGCTCCTTTGGATAGTGGACATTGATATATTTGTTTTCTTAACCCCTGTATTGACCAAAAAAATTTGAAACACAGCATAAATATCCAAAAACTGAGATAACAAAGTGTGTCTGTGTGTGTCTTACTTAAAGAAGTGTTGAGTTTAGATGTGCGGCAGCAGCAGCAGTCGCAGTTAACCCTGTGTATGTTTGTGCATTTGTGTATGTTCAGGGGGCAGGTACAGCGATAGGAGAACTTCCTCCCTACTTCATGGCCCGAGCTGCTCGACTTTCTGGCGCCGACCCTGAAGATGAAGACTACCAGAAGTTTGAGGAGCTGCTGGACCAGGCAGAGTCCTCACAGGTGAAAGGCTGCACCCCGTCATTCCATTTTCCACCATATTTATCCACCTCTCCATAGCCCTGTTAATGCCAGTCCACAGATATACAGTAGAACCCAGCAGTACGAGCACACCATTGTACTGGTAATTTGGTTTACGAGCTGTGGACCGTGAGTATTTTTGTCTTGAAATACAAGCGGAAATCTGCAGTAGGGGCGAGCTTCGTATGTCACGTACTAGCGCAATTTTGGAATATTTTGAAAAGCAGAACAAAGCAGATTTCTCTTGATAGGCTTTTAATGAGAAGACCTGCAAGTGCGGACAGTTATGAAAATGAGGCCAAAAAGCACAAATTAAGTAAAGAGAGAGAAAATGCCAGAAGTTGTTCTACCTGACGTTTTAATTTGAGGGAGATTCTCCTTCCAAATGATAATCCTCCTCCTCCCCCTCCATCGTCTTCCTTGCGGACACGTCTTATCTTTCAGGTAAATAAGTTAATAAAACCACTTTATTTCTTTTGCATTCTCTTTTATTATATTTTTATAGGTATTTTCTTTCTAACTGCACTTTTCCTGTTTTAAAAATTCTTAAAAAATATATAATTTGTGTGGTTTTTTTTTGGGCTGGAATGGATTAATTATATTTCAATTAATTTCAATGGGGAAAACTGATTGTTAAGCGAGTAAATTGCACAGTCATGGAACAAAATAAACTCGTACCACGAGGTTCTGCTGTAGAATACAAACATCCAGTTGAACAGCATCTATTTGCACATAGCGTTTTCAAGAAATGTCTTATGTGAAAATAAACAAGCTCATCTATAGTCTGAAACGTAGCGTATGTTAATGTTAGGTTGAACAGGCTGGATTTCTATTGTTTCTTTGGAAATTCAATCCCCGGTGTTGCCTGAAGGCGAGCAGCGGCGGTGGTTTTTAAGGTGGACTGTTTTCTGTCTGTTATTCACACCTTAAATGTCCATATGACAGCTTATGCTTTATGATGGATGATTACATCCTCCAGTACTTAAAACAAGTTTATGAATTTCTACCGGATTATGTGAACGGTGGATATTCTATGTCCTCAGGGAGAAAACTAACAAAGGGGTGAAGGTGGAGTGACTTTTTGGGCTCTTTGAACATTTCAGACATAATTAAGCCTATAAAAATGTTAATATGACACCTTTGGCTACACAGAGACTATGGATGAGTATTCAGTCCTCTAATGTGTCCCCTGAGTTTATTTCAGACCTAATATTAAAGCTGAATGTGTGATTGGATTGTCCAGGACACACGTTATTGTCAGGTCTGAGTTTTTACTTGTGTTTTTTTCAGTGTGAACGTCTGCAATAATCAGCCAAATGGTTTTAATAGCCGTCACGGTCACAATTGTTTAATGGCTCCAACTCAGATTGATGTAAGTGGTGTGTAGCAACCAATAAAGTTGAAAAATTTTAATTTGGCCATTTTAAATCTAATAAAACCAATAATGTAGTAACTTACCAATAATGTAATACAGGTTTTTTGCCAGTAATGTAATATCGTTTGGCTAATAATGACCTCCATGTATAAAATAGACTGCATTTCTTCTAAATAAAAGGTTTTTTGCAGTTTTTGTGCAGTTTGCGCATCACAAACAGGTATAGTGGATGAAATAGTTGCCATATTCGTTCATCAAGCATACACACCACACAGCACTCTTTCCTTATGTTTTCATGGGGGTTTGTTTGTTTGTTTGTTTGTTGGTTAGTTAGCAAGATAATTCAAAAAGTTATGGATGGATTTTGATGAAATTTTCAGGAAATGTTGATACTGGCACAAGGAACAAATGATTAAATTTGGTAATGATGGGGGGGGGGGCTGATCTGCCTTGGCGGAGGTCTGCGCTGTCCGAGTGCTTTTCTAGTTATGTCTCAAACATTTTTTTACATTATTGGCAAGTTATTACATTACTGGCTTTATTACATTTAAAATGGCCAATATCATTACACTATTGGCCATTATTACGTTGCAACATAGTGTACTTCTGCTTCCACCATGCTATGACCTGCAGCATCTGCCTCCATCGTCATCCATCTCCATTTAAGCAGTGCTCAGAAATTGCTCAGCCTGCATAGTCAGAGAACTGAGGTAAAAGATGTGAAATAACCATGGCATCATTGCCCCAGGCCTTTCTAATGCTTTGTATTGCATGAATTAAAAAATGACTTCACAAAATAAAAGCCTCTTTTAACAGATGTACAGAGTTATACAAAAAGAATGAACTGATTTCATTATGCAATATTTTAATATGGGAAAGTAATAGAAAACTCCAGCCAAGTCACAAGTATTCTACTCACAATCAACTTTTATTTTCCTGTCTTACAAGTGTTCAATGTGTCCACCACCTGCGGCACGGACGACATCAATGCGATAAGAGGATTCCTCCCAGACACGCATCAGCATATCATGATCCACTGAGCTGATCGCTGTTGTTATTCAATGTTTAAGGTCATCGAGGCAGCCATTCAAAACTTAGAAAACTTCCTCTTTCAAATGGTCAGTGACTCATTCCATGATGATGCTTGAGAACTGAAGCAACCCGTCATGAATTCGGTTCATTCTTCTTGAATAACCCTGTATATACCAAGGTTATTATCGTTAATGAAAACTAACGAAATGATGAAAACCAGAATTGTAAAAACATTTTTGTTAACTGAAAAAAAACAACAACTATAATTAAAAGAAAAAAATGATGACTAACTGAAACTGCATTGTGTGTTTATAAAACTAACTAAAACATATAAAAATTATGGATAAAATTCCCTTTGTTTTCGTCTTTGTCAATGTCGGATTGATACAAAATCGATTTATTTTCCTCAAGCACTTTTAGCTAGCGGCACCATATGATAATTAACGGTCCGTCACTTGTGGTTTCCAGTCGTCTTCTGGTCCCCACTCTACCTGGAAACATGGAGACTAAAGTTGGGAGAAAGCAGCAGAGTCCTGTCTGGGATTTATTTGAATACGACGACAGAGAAGAAGAGAAAAGATATTAAAAAAACCTACTAAAACTAAGCATTTAGAAAATAACAAAAACTAATAAAAACTAGCAAACCTGCTCTCAAAACTAATTAAAACTAACTGAATTAGAAGAAAAAAAAAAGTCAAAACTAAATAAAACTAAACTATAATGAAAAATCCAAAACTATTAGAACCTTGGTATATACCTACTAAGTTTTCTGTGAAACATCCCTCACTTGGTCTCAAAATGCTCATGTGATATTCCTTTCCTCTTGCATTTTATTTTAGGTTTTTTTTAAATTTTCATTATCGTAATTTTATTTTATTTTATACCCTCTTTTTCAATGGTGTGAGGGTACATGAAGTAAATACAGATATAACTTGAGTCAGATAGCAATGAAACAGAAAACACAGGGTTTCTTGTCACAAAATGTACGAGTGACGTACAAGGCTTAAATTAATTGATAATTAAAAATAAATAAGTAAATAAATAAATAAAAATAGTAGCATTTAAAATCAATAAAAGTAGGACTATAACCTTGAAAATGTGTTAGTGATTTTAATGAGGTCAGGTATTTTCATGTCTCAGACACAGAAACTAAAAGCAGATCTCTGTACCTCTTGTCATGTTGTATGTCACTGTTTTTGTGTTTTATTTCCTAACCCTAAATCATTCACTACAGTCACTCTGAGGTAAAACCTTGTGACCCAGTTCTGCTCTGTGTCTTTGTTCGTGGGATTTGTGCTCTTTCAAAAGTCTGTGACTAATACAACAGCAATGATGCACTTCAGTAAAATGTTCCCTCCAGTTCCGGCCCTTAGTTTGAAACTCCCTGTAAAATAATGTTCTCATATCAAACGGTGCCGCAAATGTTTCAGCGATGCAGAGCATTTCATTGTAAATATTTATTTTTTCACCCTCTTGTGATTGTGAATGGAGGAGGAATGAGAGGGGAACATGCGTGTGGTTGAATCCAGGCTTTTCATCACATCTGTCGGTCCTGACACTGTGTTCATCCTCAGGAATGCACTTCTCTGTCCAACGCTCGGGGTCAAACAGCCAGACAGGTCAAGTGCAGTAAAACAACAGCATCCATAAATGGTTTTGAACCTTCCAGAGGACATACTCACTCCTGTGTTTGCAAATAAACTGTAGTAGAAAAGTAAAATGTGTTCATATCGAGGAATCACTCAGGTGGGTTTGTGTTCGTCTGCAGGATGATTTATTTACAGCTGGAGGATCCGTCTGGGACAGAGATGTCCAACTCATTTTAGTTCAGGTTCCACATTCAGCCCAATATGACCTTAACTGGGTCAGACCAGTAAAATAATAGCATGATAAACCACAAATATTGACAACTACAGATTTTTTTTCTTTGTTGTAGTGCAAACAATACCCATTAAATTATGAAAACTTATACATTTACAAACTATCCAAACAAAGAAAATGTGAATAACCTCTAAAACTGGAAATTTCTTAGGAAAATTAATTGCAATTTTAACAATTTTATGCCTCAATGTGCTTTACTAATGTGACCTACAAAGGCACAAAACATTTAGTAACAGGCAGAATATTGTTAAAATTGCATTTAATTTTCTTTGGACATTTCAAGTTGTTCATATTTATTCAGGTTATTCACATTTTATTGATAAAGGATCGTTTATAGGCATAATGCAATATAATCTTTTTCACATTAAACAAAGAAGAAAATTTGGAGTCATTATTTATAGGTTATAATACTATTATTTTATTTTATCATATTGGTCTGCATGTGGAACCTGAACTAAAACCAGTTTGACACTCTTCACTGTTACTATCTTCAGTGTAATTTCTGCACTTTGCAAATTCATCCCATGGGCTGGATTGGAACCTTTGGAAGGCCGGTTTTGGTCCACAGCCTGTGTGTTTGACACCCCTGGTCTGGGATGAAGACACTTAGCATGACTTCACTTGTTTCTATTTCATGTGTGTGAATGTAAAGGTATCTCTTCAGGTCACAGTTGGATACAGGAGATGATTTGAACAGTTCTGTCACTTCACCCTTCTCTTTGTTTTCACCCTGTTCATGACACAAAACATTCTCAAATAATAACATTAATAAATCAGCTTTGAGTCATTTTTCTAGCATTGTCAATAATATCCTGCAACCTTTTTTAGTTTTGAGTCTGTTACTTACAGGGGTTTCTCCAAGATCACATGGCTGCTGTTCTTTTTCATGTCTCCAAGTAGTTTTATGCGACCCACATTTGCACATTTACTGTCAGTGTGGCCTGAATCCTTTATCGTTCCATCTCAAATATGTTTTCTTCAGTATGCAAAGTGAGCTCCAAATAATCTTGTGATCCTCTGGAGGCAAAAAAATACTCATTAATGAATAAAACAGGTCGGAATTTATGCAAATACATACGTATTGAGACATGTTCTACTGAAGGGACCTGTTGCACCAGCCGATGTAGTTGAGCTGGCTGGAATGACAGTGTTGAAACACTAATAATGAAACTGATTCAAGGAAGTGACTGAGAAACCCGTTGAGCTGAATGTACGTGTCTGCTGAACGTACACAGTTCAGCACCTGCTGTGAAGTCCACGGTCAGTAAAGCTGTGGACATCTGGCCCGGTTGGCACCAGAAGCAGTCGTCACATTCAGACCTCATTCCTGACCGCACCTCTGACATCATCCGACTTACTGATAAAGTCACTCTTCCCCCTGAAACTGTGAGAAAAGAGCAGACGCAGTGAAGAGGGAGACGAGCAGCCGGTGGGAGGAAGGGAAGCTTTAGTCTGAATGATCATCTCTACATCTCTACAGCCTATGGGTGTCTTTTCCAAACAAACAAATGTGTGGCGCAAGAGGAGCATCGCTTGTTTGTCTCGCATCCGTATTGGGGGGGGGGGGGGGGTGAAGTGACGCTGCATGCTGTTGTGTCCGTAAAACGCCACCGTCTCTCTCTCTCTGACTTTGTTTCTTTTTCTGTTTCTAGTCTCTTATTCTTTCTCACACACTCTTATCACCTCCCAGTGTGCATTGCTCTCTCTCTCTCTCTGTCGGCGTGCATGTACTTAACGTGTTTGTCTGATTGGACAGCATCTGGAGGCAGGTTGTTTCCATCAGCTGCATACGGAAACATTTTTTCCTCTCGCCTGGGCTTTTACCATCATTTGGATGTTCTCAGGGTTCCCCGTTTTGCCCGAGGAGTTTCTACAACACCACTCTGCTATTCCAGTACCTCAGTTTTACAGTTTCTACCCCTCTGTGTGACTCGGGAGACGTTTATCCTCTGTGGATCTGTCAGGTTTTGATTGAAAGCTCAAATCAATAGAGTAGACCAAGTGGAAACAGATTCCACTGGGGCTGGATTAGAGGAGCTGTGGCGCTGGTGGATTGTGCATCTCAGACAGGAAGTGGTTAAATTTTATCAATGAAGATGTGACCCCACCTTACCTGCACCCCCCACTCACTCCACCCTGTGGCATCAGGGCTGGATTCATGCCAACTCCGTTGTCCCTTCTTCTCATCATACAGAGGTTTCTAGGTGCCAGGGTTTTGACCTCAACTCAGTGGTATTTCTCCTTAGCCTACACTTGCCAACTTCCTGCCACAAGTGCACGTGATGCGCAGCAGCAGAGCACTACACTGTTTTTTTTCTCATTCATTCAACAGAGCTATTCAAGAATAATGAAGTCATGCAGTTTCTAACGGCTCCAGACACTGATGTCATGAATATCAGCTTTTTTTCCCCTCTTAAATCTTTAGCTCAGAGCTCGAGCGCCCGCCGAGCCGGAGAGGAATCCTCAGTATCGATACAGACTGTACAGCCTTGGAGGATCCTACATGGATCGAGTCCACGATGGCTTGTAACTCGATAATGAAGTCATTTCCTAGCCTGTATTTTTTTTTTTTTTTTTTTTTTTTTTTCATCTGGCACGGAAGGGGTTAACAGGCTGTGAATTCTTGATTGCCAACTCCCAGGATCATATCTCCTGTAACTCAAATCAGGGCCATCTGCGCTGGGCGTATGCCTGCCTTCCCCCCTGGCCTACTGCACTCAAAGGCTCTCTGTGCTGTGGTTTGCCTGGCCCTGTCACGTGACTTCTCTGAAAATGCCCCCTCCCTCCTCCTCCCTCTTTATTTCCAGTAAACTGTTTGAAAGGAGGGGGGTGAGTCAGAGTAAAACCAGCTTCCCTTTAACCACAGCTTGTTAAAGAATTTGTCAACGTGGACTCAGGGGTGCATTTTGTGTGTCCGTGTGTGTGTCCGGATAGAATAGAATGTGTTTTTTTTTTTTCTTCCCCCTTTTCTTTTTTCTTGAAAGGGGACTGTAGCTACGATTGCGTCAGGAGTCCTTAATCACTCCACTTCCTGTGCCAGAGAGCACGGGCGGGGGCTTGTCAGGAGTTAATGAGATGAACTTTAACCGTCTTCAAGTCGGGGGGCTCGCGACCGCTCCGGAGATGTGTGTCTTCTGCGTGAAAGAGTTTCATTGAGAAAAAAGAGAAAACACAGCGCGCAATAGAGAGAGAGAGAGAGAAAAAATGTGCGTGGGTGTTGACTTGTGTATAGGCTATGCATAGATTTTTCCTTGTCTGACACTTGAATTTTCCACATGGAGCAGAGTAGCCTTGTTGCTGCCTGTGTTTCTGTCTGATTGAACTCTGTACCCCATCAACCTCCTGAAAACAAAGTGTTTACTTTATCACCGTCCTCATCAGGGGAGAATCCTCTGAAAATGTCACATAAACACATCGCATTATACGTAAAATAAAAGTAAAACATCACTTTCATGGTTTAATCTACAACCATGCGGATAACCTCAGATGTGTGCAATGACATGAGTATTCTAAACCCAGTGAGCGGTTTAATACAATGGGAAGAAACCAAGTGTTCTGTTTGGCTTCATGTATCAGGTTTAACAACGGTCTTCCTTCTGGTTTTTCCCGGTGCAGTTTCCTATTAACTGTCATCACCTGGCAGCTGTAACCGAACATACAAACTATCATGTTAAACCAAGAGTTCAGTCTGTGTAAAATAATAATACCCTGACAGGAAAATTAATATTCATCTCCTAAATATCAGCTACCAGTAATGATGATTATTGTAGTAACACAATGGAACCACATGTGTTCACATGAAGGTAAAAACATCTGGGAACAAGACGAAAAATGTCACCAAAAAGTCTGCACACAAGTAGGTAATTTAATTGTCCTTTTACAGTATTCTCTAAAGGTAGGAAACATTTCAATCTACAGTGTTATCCTCTGGCATCCCTCTGATATAATTGCGTTAGTGCTAACCTTGCAATGAGTAAACCGGCCTGTCCTCAGTCACTTAGTCCAGAGTCTGCACTTTATTCACAGGACTATGTCTAAACAACCTTTATCTTTGTTACCGAACACTTCAACAAAAAAACAATGCAGTATATTTTCCAAAACAGTGACTCATTTTAACACGAAACGCTCAGATTTTCATGTGAAAACTCCAGCATTACAGCTGTAACAACAAGCCTGAACTGGTTAAATGTTCTTGATTTCCTGAGGAGGAGCACTCCTGATTTGCTTATTCAAATGATGAGTTGACTAATCTGACCGCCACAAGTATTTAGGGGCAGAAAAGCCTATAAACAACAGATCAAATGCGAGTAATGTTCCCACAGAGGTCTGCTCCATGTGGGGTGACTGTGCAGACTGCTGAGTAAACCGATTGTGCCGAGCAGCCAAACCCGGAACCAAAGCCTCCATCGTTTTAATGACACTGCACCCTTGACAAGATCTTACCAAATTTAATTGCTGCTAAGCCCAGCCCTGCAGGCCGGCAGTGACGGGGGTGGAGGGGGAGGTGTGTGTGGGGGGGATGGCAGGCAGACCTTGGCGAGATGCCTGGCGAAGATGGTGATTTTCCATAAGCCGCCAACAACAGAGTCTGGATGTCTGAACCCCAGCCATCTAAGATAGACGCTTCCCCGATCCAGAAAGACAGAGTCCAAGTGCATAGTTGAACTGTAGTAAATCACAGTGTCACAAGTTCACACACATACATTTACACCCCCCCACCCCCCCACACCACCACCACCTCCTCGGGGACCCTTTGTTCAAGCTGCAGTGATATTTTAAGGCTCACCCTCCCTGCATGAGCCAAACGGTCAAGCAGAGCTTCTCATGCAAACAGAGCAAGTGTCATGATGTCAGAAAACGAATGGGCTTCACACTGGGATTGGTTGTTCTGGGTCCGACTCTGGCCGTGACTCTGGCCGTCGTCAGGTGTTACCGGGCCAGACACAGCGTTCGGCGGTTCAGCTGTAAACCAACCACGCACATTCCTTCCCTCCCTGTCTCCCACCAGCTGAGCAGCACACACAGCGACAGAATTAAACTGAGCCTCGTCCTATGAGAAACGTTCGCCATTGGATGTCAGTGGAGGGAGAAATTCAAATGGGGAACCAATCAGATTCACTGTCCCTTCGCTCCCCCCACCACCACCTTATTAGGTGACCTCCCATGTCTCTCAGATTTCCTGCTCGCCGGGTTGCACCCCGTCAAGAATGTCATGAGCACTGTACTGGTTTTGTTGACCTTATTAGGTCTGATCCAGTATCGCCAGCCCCCTTCTGCACCACAATTTTATGATTGAACAGTGATGTTTCAGTAACAGAGGCCTCGCTTTTTACAGGAAACAGTTTTTTACTTCTTTATAGAAGGAAAATCTAATTTTTCCCCATTTTTAAAAATCTATTATTTATTTTTTCTTAAAAATATATTTTAATAGAGCAAATAACCCCCTCCCAACTGTATGGTACATGTCCATTAAATACATATATGACTTATTAAATATTAAATTCTAGAAGGTTTCACTGCAAAATCCTAAAGATCATTTCAGAACATTTTGTTGCTACAAAAAAATTAAAGATCATGAATGAAGCAGCTCTGAAGAAATTAACTGAATGAATTTTAGCATAATTTTACAAATGTTCATTTCACTGTAAAAGAACCAGATTGATTCATATAGTCTAATTAAACAAATGTTGTTTTTTTTTAATTAGTAATTTCCTGTGCTTTAAAATGTCTTAAAGTATTGAATATAAAATTAGTTAAAAGTGGAGACACACTATTAATTTCAGACTGTAAGTAAATTTTTTTTTAATTCTTAGTTTTTAGTATCTTTCTGCTTAAATATGTATTAAAGTTTTATTTACTAAGACACAAACAGGGCTTGAAAATAAAGATGTGAGTAAAATAAATCAGTTAAATATAAAGTTAAATATAATTGCTTCTTTTTCTACAAAAGCATTATTTCCACAGTAACTTGATTTGTCACAGAAAGAATAATTTTATTATATATTTATCCACAGTGCAACAGGTCCTGTAATTTTCCTAAAATGTATAAAACTAAAATATGGAATTAAAAATGCATTTTTTAGCTGTAGCCTCCTCTGTCAGCAGATCAGAGAATTTCTTAACATTTTGAAGGCCTTGAAAATAGAGTGACAGTGCGTTTTACATTTTCCTTCATGCATTATATGGGTTTTATTTTACCAATAATAATTTCCACACTTAAACAGAATATTTCTATTAAAAAAAAACTATTAATTGTAATTTAGAAATGACAGACTTAATAGTTTGTTTGATTTACCTACATGTTCAGTGTGTCTTCCACAAAGTCCTGCATCAGGATTTTCCTTCATTCCCAGAAATAGTTTAAATAAACTCCAAACAGATTAAAGCTCCTGTTTCCAGAAAAGAGTGAATATTAGGGAAAAATCTGTGTCATTGCTGTGAAAAGAGGCTTTTGTTGAGCTGTCAAGAGGGATAGGGTAAGACCAGCAGAAAAGTAAGAATTTGTGAGTCACAGGAATGACCAAAATCTGTTGTCTTGTTCTCACATTCCCACTGACAATGTAATTATAACTGGTACTGGAGGAAACATTCAGACATGCTATAACCAGTTTCTCACTTATCACTAAATGTAGACGTGTTTTGCAGATGAGGGTTTTTGTTTTTACAGAAAATGTGGCAGGTGAATCAGTGCATTGAGAGGTATTTATTATTTATCCTCACTGGGAAAAAGAGGAAATTAGAAAAGGATCTGTTCTAATTCTAAACACACACCTTTACCTTTTTATTGACTGGAATAAAAAGACATTTTTTTTTCCATAAGAAGTGATTTTATTTGCAGGTGAGTTTAAGTTTTTTGTGATAAATATACTCAAGAAGGCAACAAGTGTTGCTCATCACTGATTCTTTACACTTTTATTTCTGTAAATGTGAGTGAGTTAGAATTAATGCATGTCAGTTACATTGAAAAATACCTGCTTAAGCCTTGTTTTTTCAATATTTTTATTATTTAAAATTAGAGACATGAATATTAGAGGATGCAGAAAAGTAAATCTGATTTTCCCTGAGCAGAAATCAGCCTGAGACACAATCCGTTCTGTACAAAAAACACATGTATCTGTGGAAACTCTAAACATCTGACTCTGCTTTACTGAAATTAAAGCAGTAAATGACATGGTTGATCACTTTCTGTGTTACTTAATATTTGATTAAAATGTGAAATAGTTTTTGCAAAGGATACATTTAAGAGCAGGAAATTCCTCTTGTTGCAGCTGCTGTTCTTCCTTGATAAATAAAAAATAGTCAGGTCATAAAAATCTACTTATTAACTCATATTTCGTTTCATTTGGTCATTAGTTTATTTTTGGATGTGAAATTAAATGATTAAATGTGAATTTACAGGATTTATAGAATAGAATATAAATATTAAGAGTCAAGGCTGATGGAGAAAAGCTCAAAAAGCAAACCTCACCCTGAAATTCTTCTCATTTTAAGATGAATTTCGTCATTTATTTCAAATGTAAATTGTTTGTCTTTTAAAGCTTTATTTAATCATCATTTCAGTGACTTTACAGCTGCTGCTCAAAGTGTTTAGTTTCACACTTTTCTATGACATTTTCCACATAAATCCTGAGAAGCAGTGGGAAAAGATTTACTATTTTTCTTTTTGCTTTTTTCACTTCATGCCTTATGTTTTTTTCCAGTGCCCAAATTAATTATTAACACACCAACAAAAAAAATCAATAAAAATTACCCATGATAACTTATCATATCATATAAATATAATGAGAAATCAGTTAAAATAGTCAGAAACTGGCAGTTGGAGTAAAATATTCAGATCTGCAGAGTAACATGCATCAGTTAAAAAGATTAATCATGATTATTTTATAATGTGTTTTTTGGTCAAATTCATTAGAAGAGGTTTCATCAGTGTGATTTGTTTAGTCTGTATCAGAAATCAGGATGTGACACATGAATGAAACATGATGAACCTTTAATCACACATTTCTCCCTTTTCCTCTTGTTTAGGATTTCGCCACCAGAGCAAAAGTAGGAGTACAGAAACTCATCCAGAAGGTCGGATTCTTTGGGATTTTAGCCTGTGCCTCTGTGAGTAAAATCACACATAATTATTTTATTTTGAATATATTTTAACATGTTCTTTGACCCTGCTGTCAGATTCGCATCTTGTCTTGCACCAACTTGTGACATTTTGCTTGATATCAGAGAAGCACAAACAAAAATAAAGTATCAGTAAATAAATATAAAGTTTAGCCTTCTCTTTATTTTGTTTTCTTTTGTAGAATAAATGTATTGATAAAGACTCACTCTGCTGATTTGTGTTGAATTGTCTCTGTGCATGTTCTGTCTTCTCTGTTACATGTTTTATTTCTGAGGGTCAATGACACAATCTGATGTTAAATCTGTTTTATTTTTTTTACTTTTTAAAATTTTTTTTTATTTTATATGTATATTTAGATTCCGAACCCTTGGTTGATCTGGCAGGAATAACAATGCGGCCCTTTCTGGTTCCCTTCTGGACTTTTTTTGGTGCAACGCTCATGTGAAAAGCATTCATCAAAATGCACATTCAGGTGAGCTGATGTTAAATTATATTTCTATGATCAGGTTGAGTTCTTCACATGATGTAGTGGAGCGTCTTGTAAAAGGTGAAAGCAATGAGTGGAACTCTGCTTGTATTGCTTTAAATTTCGATGTTCCTCATTGGTAAAAGATCTTAAATATTACTAGCAAGTTGTCAGTTTTACATGGGTTTTAAGTGTTGTCAGAGACGGAGTGTGTGAAATCAGCATCTCTGCTCTGTACTGCACTCAGCTGGGACTAGGGAGGCCATTTTGTGAGCCAAAGAGGAGGGAGTCCAACCATTTTGTGACTGCAGCTGCAGCAGCTACAGTGCATTTACGGTAGACTGACAGAGAGCAGAAGATTGACAACTTCTAGAAAGTAGAGTCAGGCAGTAACAGATACTCTGTACTGTATCCCTCGACTAAAAGTTGTGTTTGGAGACTTGGCATCATCAGCATTCTTCTAATCCTGGAAAATCCTCAATTTTCGTCCAGGAATTTGCAGTATGTGCGTGATTCCTGTCAGGGCTCGAAGCTGGAAACGGCCCGTTGTGACACTGAGAGAAAGGGTTAAAAAACAAAAGCCTGTTTCCAGTTGGCCTCTCTCCTTATCATACGCAGAAAAGCATTGTCTGGGGCCCAAAGTGAGGCAAGGTGGGGGGGGGGGGGCTCAGAGAACGCCAGCTAAAGCAGATAAACATTGTCTGTGGGAGGTGATGGAGAAGGAGGGAAGGAGAGGGGGAGGTGGGCTGAGGGGTGGGGGGTGGGGGGGGGGGACCGTGGCATGCACATCCACACATACAGGACCAGATTACACCCAGGGGTCCCATGGGCCCCCACTGACAGAGGTGTGTCCCTCCCCGTGTCACGGAAAGAAAGACTTCACCCGGCTCTCCAGTGTTTTCTGGGGGCCCAGTCCTGCTTCAGCTGCTTGGCCTCATTTGGTTCAAGCTCCAGTTCGTCTCAAACGCAAACCTAGTGTATTTATCACAGCAATAAAATGGATCAACTTTTAATTTCTCCTGTTGGGTGTCAAGGTTCTAATAGTTTTGGATTATTTCATTCTAGTTTAGTTTTATTTAGTTCTGACTTCTTTTTCTCTAATTCAGTTCATTTAATTAGTTTTTAGAGCAGGTTTGCTAGTTTTTATTAGTTTTCATTTTTTTCTAAATGCTTAGTTGTAGTTTAGTCGTCTCTTTCTCTTCGTCTCTGTCGGACGTATTCAAATGCAAATCCCAGACAGGACTCTGCTGCTTTCTCCCAACTTAGTCTCCATGTTTCCAGGTAGAGTGGGGGACCAGAAGACGACTGAAACCACAAGTGAACACAAGTGACGGACCAAGAAAGTGTCCGTATGGTGCTGCTAGCTATAAGTGCTAGAGCGAAATAAATTGATTTCGTGTCAATCCAACATTGACAAAGATGAAAACGAAGGGAATTTTATCCATAATTTGTATCCGTTTTAGTTAGTTTCATAAGCACACAATACAGTTTCAGTTAGTTATCGTTTTTTATTTTGTTATGTTTTTATTTATTTCAATTAACGAAAACGTTTTTACAGTTCTAGTTTTCGTCATTTCATTAGTTTTCGTTAACGATAATAACCTTGTTGGGTGTCAGGGTTTTCAGAGGCTTAAATATTGTCTGGATTCCAATATTTTTCATGAGTTTGAAGAGTGGGGTTAAGGGTCTGAAGCCCACACCTATGAGTCACATGTCCTTCATGTTCTATCCAGTGGCTCTGTAAGGAACAGAGATGTTAGATCTGAACATGAGAGCATTTTGGTGTCATTGTTGTATATGGATAGATAGATACATAACTTTGTCTCACAATTCAGTTAACACTCCCCAAATGGTTCAAGAAGTGAATCGTAGTACAATATATAAAACACACAACACAGACATGGACCATTTCATTCATCGTCTATACTGTCAGTGTGAGCAGCTGTATGTGGTCATCCAGGCATAAATATGCAGTCACACACAACACACACACACACACACTAAAAATCTTCTGTGTATAGATGAAATAACATGTTTTTAACATTTCATCAAAGTGTGTCATAGGCTTTAATAGGTACTGTTTTTTTTTTTTTTTTTTTTTTTACTTCATTTGTATTCGTTCATAGTGAGTTTTTTTCTTAATAGTATCCTGCTACTGCTCAGACCATCATCTGTGGCTGAAATGTCTATTTTTCTTAAATGTTCTGTAATTTCTGAACCACTAATTCACATGTATGCATTAACAAAAGTGGAGTTCATCAGTTTTTCAGTGATATTACACAGCTCCTATTTATTCTTGCTCAGACTGTTGTGAATGAAACATTATTAATCACTGATTAATCAGAATTTCCTTCTTTGAGCCTGTGAATGACTAATTTTATACCTCTGCAAAAGCAATGAGACAGACAGTGATTGGTGAAAGCTAAAAGCATCTTACCAATTAAGTTTTTGTCAATTAAAAAAAACAAAAAAAAACTATGCTCTAGGTTCTTGAGTTACATGTTCGACACCTACTGTAAATGAAGCTGATGAAATTGAGGTTTGAAACACCTATTGTGATCAATACTATAGACAATACTTTAGGAAAACTAAATAAACTTGTACATGTCAGATACCAAAAAATGGATTCTTGGTCTTTGATAGTGAATAAACCTAACACATACCAAGCGTGAACCAAAAACCAATCAAACCAGTTTTCTTTGATTAGTAGTATAATGCAATCACAAACATTGCCATATTATACAAAAAAAAAAAGGTTATAATTTGAGGGTACCAATACTCATAAATCATCTTCCACAGAGTAGGACATCTGCAGTTAAAATGTAGACGTGGGGAAGTATTTATTTACAGCTCCAGACAGATTTGTTTTATTTATTTTGGGTCAAAATTGACTCTTCAGATTGTAAATGTTTCTTTTTCCAGACTTTGGTGCATCAGTGGGGTAGAGAAATGTGTTTTTCATTAAAAATATGTCATTTCACATTGAGTTGAAGTTCGAATGAATAAAATAAAATCAAAATTCTGTGATTGTTGCTTCTTAAGTGTGAATATTTTCTATTGTCCTTCCTCTGCTATGACGGTAGACTGAATATATTTGGACGTCACGGACACTTTTCTCCATTAATGCACCAAACAATTAATCAAGAAAATAATGAACAGATTAATCCTCAGTGAAAATAATTATTTGCTTCAGCCATAATTTCAACACAACACTCATTTTCCAACTCATGGAAGTGGAAAGAATCTGTCTGGAAGCTTTAGCATTGTGTCGTTATCAAAATTCTGATTAAAACTAAATTCAGTCCAAACAGTGATAGACTCTCAGACGATAGTCAATCCAATGTCTTCTGTCTAAAAATGGACATGATTTAGGGACAAATCCATCTAAAAGGATACCAGATTCCCCCTGATGTTCAGCTCCTAATTGCTCTGTAATAAGAGGATGTGTTCAGTAAAAACACTGCTATTTGTGTTTTACATTGTTTATTCCTGGTAAAAAGGCCAGGTCTAATAACTGGTCAAACCCTGAACCTGAGACCTGACTAATACTGGATGTACTTAAAGGCAGACTTCATCACTGGGACTTTGATTAAAAATTTTAAAAGTAGACGCAGTACATTCAAGCACAAAGCTGTGATAGTAAGTAACATCTGATTTAATTTATTGTCAACATTTTAATGTACAGGGTGGGGAAGCAAAATGTACAATATTTTGAGGCAGGGATTGAAAGACAGTGTATGACCAATTAGTTTAGTGAAAGTCAGGAGAATTTATTTGCCACAAGAAAATGTCCATAATAGAAAATGTTTTTATTCTATGTGTCCTCCTTCTTTCTCAATAACTGCCTTCACACGCTTCCTGAAACTTGTGCAAGTGTTCCTCAAATATTGGGGTGACAACTTCTCCCATTCTTCTTTAATAGTATCTTCCAGACTTTCTGGTAATAGTTTTGCTCATAGTCATTCTCTTCTTTCCCATTATAAACAGTCTTTATGGACACTCCAACTAGTTTTGAAATCTCCTTTGGTGTGACGAGTGCATTCAGCAAATCACACACGCTTTGACGTTTGCTTTCCTGATTACTCATATGGCAAAAGTTTGTGAAAAGGTATGGATAATAGTGTTAGGTATGATTATGACATCAGTATATGTTTGGGTTCCAAAACAACTGACGTAGTGGTCTGCTGAGAAAAAACAACTAAATGTTCAGTGTACATTTTGCTTCCCCACCCCGTATGTGGTACTTCACTGCCTCTGTTATAAAAATGTTTAAACTACAAATCAAAAATGCCTAATGTCATCTGTACTTACTACTAAATCTGTGACTGAAAAGTTAGAAAAGCTAAAGCAATAATGAATTAACTAATTTTATAGCAAAGAAGTCATTAAATCTGGGAGAAGTCTTTAGTTTTTTATCTCCATATTGTGATGCACCCAAACTTTATAACAGGAGGACTACTGTCATATTACTTTTTCACATGTAAATCTACCAAATTATGACTAAAACATGAGCTAAATCATACATTATTGTATGTTTTAGCATTAAAAGGCCATTTCAGAGGGTTTACTGAGTTGTGATGAGATGAAACGCCAGTTAGCTGATGATGACTCATAGCACTATGATAGAAGACAATAAAACTAGTATTTTCTTATGAAAGCAAACAGTGTTATAGTTCTATAGTTTCTATTACACCTCAGTAAAGAAATAAAAATGTACAAGTAAGCTATATATTAGTTATATTAAAATCTGCTTTAACTTGTACTAACTGTTGAAAATATGAAAACATTTCATTTGTAACTATATGTTTATTCCTCTTTTAATTAGTTGAACAGAAGCCATATTTAGGATTATAATAAGTTAAAATAACTAAGGCTGTGTATCGGCAAGAATCTAGCGATACAATACAATCACAATACTAGGATCACAATATGATATATCAAGATATATCATGATACTGTTAAAAGGCAATTTTTTGCTTGTTTCTTTTTTTAAATGATTATTCCTGGAAGAATTGAATTCCAGCAGAAATCTGCACAAATCCTAAACACATTTGTATTTGATCCTAACAGGATCTGATGTTCTATCACAAAATGTTCAAACTGTGTTCAAACTGAAATTCTGTTTTCCAGACATTCCAGTTTCAGATCCTGTTCAAATGTTCAGATTCTATTAGATAACTTTTCGAGATAACTTTTGTTGTGATCTGGCGCTATATAAATAAAATTTTAATTGTTTGATTAATTTGATTGGTTTTCCCCTGTAAGTTGCTTTGGAAAAAAGCGTCTGCCAAATGCATAAATGTAAATGTACTAGTTCAGAACTAACATCAGAACAGTATTTGAGTTCAATCCCAACAAAGGAACGAACATTATTGAATAAAAGAGTGGTAAATAATAATAAATAAAAGAAAAACAATAAAGAAAAACAAAACAAAAATGAACCTCCACAATATCTGCATTTGAATAAATACCTAAAAATATTAATGCGGTACTTTTTATATTGATACAGTATTGTGAAATGAAATATCGTGATATATTGCAGAATTGGTATTTTCTAACAGCCCTAAAAATAATGTGATGTGAACAGGGTGTTGTCATCATGATCTGGTCCAAAAGCTGGTTTAAATGTTCAGATAATTTTGTCAAAGAGACACAGGAAAGGATTTGCATATTTGAGCATCAACGATACACAACAGAATGAAAAGATTCAGGAAACTGGATGGATAATGTGAGTACAGGGCCAGGGTTCGAGCTCAGACCTGTTCAAGCCCCACAAGCAGAACCATCATTCATCTAGACCTGATAGAACCACATGGATCAGAACCGTACAGCCACATGCTGATCACTCCATATACTGTAGGATTTTTGTCTGTCTGTGCAAACTCTGTATTAACCCACAAAGACCCAGAACTACTTTTATTTCAGTTCCCAAATTAATTTTTCTCTCTATTTAACCTTTAAGTGATTTATCACCATTTATTACCATATTACCCTCTGTTTTTTGTGTATTTTTTTTCCAGTGAAAATCAGGTATTTTCCTGTATTTAATTTACTGATGGTGTAGATGTTCATAAAAGCTCAGTGTAGTTGAGGGTTATTATATCAAAAACAGAAAAATGAAGAAAAAGGGACTTTTTCAGCATGTTTTAAATTCCAGGGGTTTTACTGCTGAGTCAGTGTTGTAGAAGATGACGGTGTTTCCACGGTAACTATGGAGCCTCTATTGTGTAATTTTTTTTCATTTTTATTTATTGTTTTTTTATTCATTTTGTTCCCTATTTTATTTATTTTCTTACATTTTCTTACCTCTTTCATGATTTTTTTCTTCAATTTTATTCATTTTATGTCTTATTTTGTCCATGTTACTAATTGTTTTGTTGCTTTATTATTAATTTCTGATAATTTCATTGATTATATTGGGTGTTTTTGTTATTTTGTGGCCTATTCTTTTTTTACTTCATTTTTGTATAGTTTTTGCTTATTTTTTCACGCTTTCTAGTATTTCATACATTTTTTTTATCCATTTTTGTTCATTTTATTTAACGTATATAAACCCGGTGTGTCCATCCACTGTCATTGATCCAACTCCATGGGTTTTACTGGTGAGTCAGTGTTGTAGAAGTGTTTCCATGGTAACTATAGAGCCTCTGAATGTCCAGTGGGTCATACCTGATGACCATGAAAAGACGACAAACTGCATTTTACACCAATTATTTATAGGGGTGTAAGAAAGTATCAGTTCTGCAATATATCACGATATTTCATTTCACAATACTGTATCAATATTTAATAGTACTGCATTGATATTTTTAGGTATTTATTCAAATGCAGATATTGTGGAGGTTCATGTCTGTTTTTCTTTTTTGTTTATATTTTATTTATTCTTATTTAACACTCTTATTAAATAATGTTAGTTCCTTTTTTGGGATTGAACTCAAATCCTGTTCTGATGTTAGTTGTGAACTAATAGAATCTGAACATTTGAACAGGATCTGAAACTGGAATGTCTGTAAACCAGAATTTAAGTTTTAGCACAGTTTAAGTTTTGTGATATAGCATTAGATCCTGTCCTGATCAAATAAAAATATGTTTAGTATTTGTGCAGATTTCTGCTGTAATTCAATTCTTCAAGGAAATAATAATAAAAAAAAAAAAGAATAAACAAAAAATGGCCTTTTTAACAGTATCGTGATATATCATGATATCTTGTATTGTGATTCTAGTATTGTGATTTGTATCATATTGCCAGATTCTTGCCAATACACAGCCCTAATTATTTACATGTATTGATAGGATTAGTGGATCATCAGCTATTAAACAGTTACTTCAGTAGATGTTTTGGTCGATGGTGGTTGTTTGGGCCTTTATGGGTTAACCCCAGCCTTCATTATACATAAATAAAGTTGTAATGCCTTTATTTTCTTTGTGTTTGCCACATTAGAATAATCCATAAAGAATAGTTTTTGTGGTTGCAGGGCATTGGAAAACCCAGGCGTGTTTCAGTAAAGTGCAGTGTAGAGCAGGTGACTTTCTCCATCGAAGGCCAACAGGGAATAAAAGGGGATTTTGAAGCTTTTGGTGCCGGTGTGTGCGTGGGTGGAATACACTGCGCAGCTGCACTTCTTCAAAGTGTGTTTTTGATCTGCTTCCTACCTTTGCTTCAGGTGTGTTCTCAGCGGTCTCTAAGGAAAAGCTTTTTTTCATATTCTGTTTCCATCTTTTATGCTCATTAAGCCTGACTGGTGAATGTGCGCCGCTGAATGGTTGAAGTCGTTGGCTTTGTGAAGCGTCGGGGCCACTGGAGGATGACGGCTGATGTCATGGAAATGGACACGTTTGGGCCTAGTGGGACAGGTGATTCTGCTGAGGACAAAGGAGGTGTGGCAGAGGAAGCACACTCTGATGTAGAGTTCATGGGGAAATATGTAGTAGGAGAAGTATTCGTATTAACGTTTGACATTTTAGCTGCGGCGCGTCTAAAACGGGTTCCTCTCACTTCCACGTTGCTATGGGTTCACGTCAGTGTCCAGTCGTGAAAGTTCCTGTCTGTAAACTGTTGAGAAGTGCTCTGAGGCATCCCTGTTCTGGTCTGTGTGACTAGGACGTTATTATCGTGACTATCAGTTAACAGAAATCAGCGAGTCAAGACCATGTCACCATCAGTTTCCGAGCAGACACATTTAAAGTGTGTTAGTCAGCTTTCCTGTGCCGTCTTGCCGTCCCTTCCTGTTTCCTCTGAAAGGGATGATAGATAAGTTTAAGCCTGTTTAGGATGTATATGCACAAATCAATATGAAAGCGTCACACTGAAGATGTAGGCTAAAGATAGTCACTGTAATGTCCTATTTTTATGTTCTGTCAGGCATGAAAACAGCAGATGTCAGAATAGAATAGAATAGATCTTTATTGTCACAGGGACGATGAAAATCAGTTTAGCTGCTCTGTTTCTTGTTTAGCAACACTTATAAGACTGTGTAAAAAATATCACACAAAATTATACTGAAATTATATACTGAAAAATATTGGCAATATACAAAGAATATACAAATACTACTAAAATATACAAAGAGCTAACCCTATACTACAGATAAAAGAAATATATACAACACATAAATGATATATACACATAATAAAGCACAGGTGTCAAACATGCTTCCTGGGGGCCAAAACTGGCCCACCAAAGGGTCCAATCTGGCCCCTGGGATGAATTTGTGAAATACAAAAATTACACTAAAGATATTGATAATCAAGGATGTTAAAATCATTTTAGGTCAATTCAATCTGAAGTGGATCAGACCAGTAAAATATTATCATCATAACCTGTAAATAATGAAAACTGCTAATTTTCCTCTTTGTTTTAGTATAAAAAAGTAAAATTAGAAAAAAAAAAGTTACATTTACAGACCATCCTTTTACAAAAACTATGAATATCCTGAACAAATACGAACAATCTGAAATGTCTGAAGAGAAGTATGTGGATTTTTAACAATATTCTGCCTGTTACTGAATCTTGAAGTTGTGATGCACTTGTATAAATGATCAACTTAGGCATAATGTTGTTAACATTGCACTTTTTTCTTCAGAATTTTCAGGTTGTTCATTTTTGTTCATGTTATGTTCAAGTACGGTTGGTAGGTGTAAACTTTTTCATCATGAAATTTTACTTTGTTCACTCAAAAACATGGAGAAAACTTTGGAGTTGACATTATTTATAAGTTCTTATCTTATTATTTATATAATTTTACTGGTCTGGCCCACTTCAGATCATATTAGGCTGAATGTGGAACTGAACTGAAATGAGTTTGACACCTCTGTAATAAAGGATATATACAAATTAAAGTTAAAAAGAAGATGCATGTGTTATTATTATTACACTGAGGTAGGGTGAGTGTTGCATTGTCCATTAAGCTGGTGTTGGCGGTGGTGTTTATTCTATATGTTTCTAATGCAGATGCTCATGGTACATTTTCATTAAATGTACCTAACCTCAGTCTGTTCTGGAGCTTCAACACTGGTATGTTTAATGTAAAAGACAAACAAGTGACAATACATGTGTGACCTGGATCACATGTTATATAACCCTGTAACAAAAGAGCCTGTCACATGAAATTACACTTGTAATTTTCTGACTAACAATGCAGAAGTGGTGGAAACGCACCGGTCACATTTATATTTGTCCTCTGAACCATGATTTAATGTAAATCCCTCCAGTTTATCCTGTACGTTGAATAGTTTTTAAGGCAACTGATGCATCTTACTGCAGGGTTTAATTGGTTTCAGTTTAGCTAAATAGTTTTTCAACAGAGACGATGTGTCGTAACAACACACATTCACACCAGTTGTTTTTTTTTGTTTTTTTAATGGTATCATTATTGTTATTTGGTGTAAACAGTATTAAACATGTCATGTGAAAACTTGTGGATATAGTGCTGGATGATGTGGTAAAAAGAAAAAAGTCTAAATAAAAAAACCCAGCATCAATAGTTTTATTTTCTAAAATCCCAGTCCTGTGTAAAAGTATTGTTCCATCATTCTGTTTGTTGGTTTAGTAAAATTCTAATGTCCACACATATGCATTTGTTTCTGTAATGAGATCCAATCTGATATATGTGAAGTGTGAACAGCAGGAAAAACTAGAGCTTCAGTGTAAGAACAGCTTCTATAAACCTCTCTTCACATTTAACATGTCTTTAACCCTTTTGTTCACACAATATGAGACTTATGGCATTAGTTTTCAGAGGTTTTATACCAGTAACAAACTGGACAAAAGTAAGCAGAAAAAAAAATCAACATAATTGACAAATTGAAAAAAATAACAAAATTATCAACAAAATGAGTTAAAATGACCAAAATAATCAACAAAATGAACAAAGACATTGACAAATTTAACAAGAATGAACAAAATAATCAACAAAATGAATAAAATAACAAATAAAATTAACAAAATATTCAAAAGAATACACAAAATGAATAAAATGAACAAAATAATCAAAAGAATGAACGTAATCAACAAATTGATCACAAATTTATCAAATTAACAAACAAAATTGAGCAAAATAATCAACAAAATGAACAAAATATGGGGTCAGAGGTCACAATAAATAGTCACTTTAACCATTACAACACATTTATTTATTATTTTATGGGTCTTTTTAGGCCTTGCACATTTTTCCTGCATTTTCTTGTTGTACGTGAAGAAATAAGAATTAGAAATAAATATGTATGATCATTTCAACCCTGAAAACAACAAAGATAATGGTAGAATAAGACTACTGTGCAGTTCTGTGTATGTCATATATGTACAGTATCAACAAGCAGTAACAAAACACACTTGAGGGGATGTAAATGTTCATTATTTGTAAAAAAACAACATTTTATGATATTTGGCTTAAACATGGAAAATCTGTTTTTGGGGGGTGTTTTTGTTTGTTTTTTAAGCCAAAATCATGTTTCAGGTAAATGTAAGTGTCATAACAGCCAAATATAATAATGAATGATATAGTAAAACACAGCCTTTGACCACTTGAGGATTAAACAGTTCTTTGTGCCCTAAACCAGCTTCATATTTAGATGTAATGTACTGAAACAGATTGATAATGACTGAACTATCACTGTCTAACTCACAGGTGTCAAACATGCGGCCCGCGGCCCAAATCCAGCCCACCAAAGGGTCCAGTCCGGCCCTGGGATGAATTTGTGAAATGCAAAAATTACACTAAGATATGAACGATCCTTTTAGTTCAGGTTCCACATTCAGACCAGTTCAATCTAAAGTGGGCAGGACCAGAAAAATACTATCAGAATAAGATAGAAATAATGACAACTCCATTTTTTTCTCTTAGTAAATGTAAATATTTTCATGTATTTACAGTAAAACAAAGTATAATTAAAAAAAAAATGTGAATAACCTGAAATGTGTTTAGAGAAGTACAATTTTAACAATATTCTGCCTGTTATTAAATGTTGTGTGTGTTTGTAGATCCACTGTGATCTGTAAGTTCTAATGTACATGTGGAAATGATAAACTGAGGCTGAATAGTGTTAAAATTACACTGATTTTTTCAGTTTGTTCATGTTATTCACATTGTTTGAAAAGACAGTTTGTAGATGGAAACATTTTCATTGTTCAGTTTTACTTTTTTCGCTCTAAAACATAGAGAAAAGTTTGGAGTTGACATTATTTTATATTATTGTGTTATTATTTGACTGGTTGGGCCTGCTGCAGATCAGATTTAGCTGAATGTGGAACTGAACTAAAATGAGTTTGACACCCCTGGTCTCAGCTGACATTTTACGGCCTCTTCTTTAAAATGCTAAGCTGCAGCTGTGTTCTGTATCATTGTGTACACTCTCCCCTGTAATTCTGCTGTATATATTTTAGTATCTTTGTAAACCTTGGGATCCGAGCTACAATTTACAATCATCTGTGGCTTTGAACATGAGTTTGTGACGCTGCGTTTCTAAGCCTCTCTAATGGCACGTTCAGGCCGACCCAGATGCATCACACTGCTTTTTTAGTGTTTATGGGAGTACAGTAACCTAAAACAAGGCCTAGTAAACCTCCTCAATTAGCGGTGTGTGTCGTTACCCCCCCATACGCAGGACGACACAGTCTGGTTCCTCGTGCTCGTCTCTGACCCTTGTGGCCCGGTGACTCAGCGGAACCGGACCGGGCCTGAGCCGGCACCCAGACCCCCTCTGAAGCCGTGACACATCTCCTTTGGTTCTCCTGTTTAACCTTCACACACATTTGCACACTCAGCTCCTGGTGACGGCAGCCGACCCAGAGCGCTGCTGCGGTGTGCCATGGAGCTCAGACCATCTATTCCTGCCCTGTGTGACAAAAGGGCGCCTTCACAGCTGCTTTTAGACCATGGGGGGTCAAACATACGGCCCGGGGGCCAAAACCAGCCCACCAAAAGGTCCAGTCTGGCCCGTGAGATGAATTTACAGAGTGCAAAATGCAAAAATTACCCTGAAGATATTAACAGTCAAGGGCATCAAACTCAAAACTAACAGCATAGTAACCTAGAAATAATGACTCCAAATTTTCTTCTTGGTTAATGTGAAAAAAATATGACATTGTGTCTATAAAATAATGGCAACACCAATTTTTTCCCTTTGATTTATTGCAAAGAACATGAACTCTGATATCTGATTTAACAGTAAAATGTCAATAACCTGACCAAATATGAACAACCTGGAATGTCTAAAGAAAAATAAGTGCATTTTAACAATATTCTGCCTCTTCTGTGTCTTGGTAGATCTGATCTGTAATACACATGTAGAAATCATAAGTTGAGGCAGAATATTGATAAAATTGTGCTTATTTTCTTCAGAAATTTCTTTTTTTTTCCAGTATTCACATCTTTTTTGTTTTGGATAGAAATAGTTTCATCATTTAATATTATTTTTTTCACTAAAAAATTTGGAGTTGTCATTATTTCTAGGTTACTATACTATTATTGTACTGGTCCAGCCCACTGGAGATCAGATTGGGCTGAATGTGGAACTGAAAGAAAATGAGTTTGACAGCCCTGTTTTAAACCATGGGTGTCAAACATACGGCTCGCGGGCCAAAACTGGCCCATCAAAAGGTCTGATCCAGCCGCTGGGATGAATTTGTGAAAGGCAAAAATTACACTGAAGAGATTCAGGTTCCACATTCAGCCCAATTCGATCTCAAGTGGATCAGACCAGTAAAATACTATCATAATTACCGATAAATAATGACAACTACTGTTTTTTTGTTTATGTTTTAGGGTAAAAAAATAAATAAAATTACATGAAAATCTTTATGTTTACACACAGTCCTTTAACAAAAAAAGTGAAAAACCTTAAAAAATACGAGCAGCATGAAATGTCTTAAGAAAAGTAAGTGCAATTTTATCAGTATTCTGCCTGTTAATAAATGTTTTGTGTATTTGTAGATCTTTTGTGATCTGTAAATTGTAATGCACACATGCATTAAGAAGCTGAGGCAGAATACTGTCAAAGTTGCACTTATTTTTATGACAAATTTCAGGTTGTTCATGTTATTCACATTTTTTAAAGGATAGTTTGTAAATGTAAACATTTTCATAATGATATTTTACTTTTTTCACTTCAGAACATACAGAAAATTTTGGAGTTGACATTATTTATATATTATTATATTATTATTGCTTGCTGGAGGTTCAAGCATATTGGTCAGTTCATATGTCTGTCTGTCTGTACGCTGTAGCGATCACATTTCAAACATTATTGATATCAAACCATAACCAAATAGTATGCCATGGTCTCTAGTAGACTTGATTAGTTTTTGGCAATAGTAGGCCAAAGTACAGCTGAGGTATAGGCCAAAGTTCTCTTTCAAAGGCCTTTGGCAAGCGCACTACCTTTGGCAGTTCCATTTTACTGGTCTGGCCCATTTCAGATCATAATGGGCCGAATGTGGAACCTGAACTAAAATGAGTTTGACAGCCCTGTTTCAGACCTGAGGCCTGGGGTTAGGGGTAGAAGGTTAGGGTGTGTAGTTCACTGATGAAACTGTGCTGCGTTCACTGACCTCATGGTTCACTGGCTGACTTGTTCTTTGTGTGTGTGTGTGTCTTTGTCATACAGAAACTGTTTGTGATCGTCACCTTCAGCAGACACATCGTGGAGCAGATGGTCACCCTCATCGGGTGAGTAAACCTCAGCGGGTGTGGGTGTGGGTAGGGTGTGTGTGTGTGTGTGTGTGTGTAGCTTTCACACAGGAAAGGGTTAATCCTCAGCTTGATGCTTGAGGGGCCTTTTGGGTGGTCATGTGGCATTCAGGTAATTTACGTCCCCCCTCCTCCTCATCCTCCTTTTCATGGCTGATGAAGGTCATGCTGTGTGGGGAGTGCCTTTAAATGAGTCGTGGTAATTTTTGGAGGTAACCGGTCGCTTTATATCCCCTCTTGAAAGTGTTTTTTTGTAATTTGTTCCTCTTTTTTTGGCTCCTCAGTCAGATGTATTAGCCTTCATTGGTGATTAATGGCCTGGATTTTTCCACTGGATGACTTATGGGTATGGACATGTTCTGGCTGCTTCACAGGACAAGATGAACTCTTGTCTGTTGTAGTAACCTCCTCTCTGCGTTATCTCCCATGACGCACCGGTGTCTCCCTTTTAACCAATCGGTTAGGAGGTACCTGATGTCATAGGGAGCATGAGCCAAAGCAGGGAGCTGCCCCTGAACGCCTCACCATGCGGCCTTTTGCCATCTTATAAAAATAAGGCCTTTAGGTGTGAGATGCTTTGTGTCCTCTTTGGAGAAAAGAATAAAGTTAGGAGTTTTTGGAAAAAGATTTAAAAAGGAAAACAATAGCGAGGATGTACTGTGGGGGTGTCAAAGTCATTTGAGTTCAGGGGCCAGATTCAGCCCAGTATGATCTCAAGTGGATCAGACCAGGAAAATACTGTGAAAGAAATAAAATTAGATTATGAAAATGTTTACATCTAGAAACTATTCTTTAAAAAAAATGTGAATAACATGAACAACCTCAAGAAAAATGAGTGCAATTTTACCTCAGTTTATCATTGACACATGTAAGGCAAGGCAGGTTTATTTATGTGGCACATGTCATGTACAAGACAATTCAAAGTGCTTTACATAAAACATTAAAAGCATTACAGCAGAAAGTATAGGCATGAGAAAAACAAACAAACAAAAAATCTGATAAATAGATAAAACAGATAAAACAGACAAGCAGATAAAACAGATAAAAACTTTTAGCTTAAAAGGAACAGTGCAGATCTGAACTGATGAATCCAAACTCTGTTCAAATGCAGCTGAGAACAGGTGGGTCTGGAACAGGTGGATTTAACTGAACTGAGTGTTTCAGCTGATCTGAGGTTTGTACATTAGAACTTACAGATCACAGTGGATCTGCAAATAAACAAAACATTTAATAACAGACAGAATATTGTTGAAATCGCCTGAACTAAAATGGTTGATTATTTGGGCTGTTAGAAAATAATGGCTCTGCAATATATCATGATATTTCATTTCACAATACTGTATCGATATTAAAAAGTACTGTATTGATATTTTTAGGTATTTATTCAAATGCAGATATTGTGGAGGTTCATTTTTGTGTTTTGGTTTTCTTTATTATTTATATCTTATTTATTATCATTTAACACTGTTTTATTAAATAATGGTTATTTGAATCATCCTAAAAGCACTTTTTACTGTCTGAGAGGCAGATGGTAGTTCCTTTGGAAACTGGGAGAATTAGAAAAAAATTGTAATATAGCATTAGATCCTGTTCTAATTCAATAAAAATGTGTTTAGTATTTGTACATATTTCAGGTGTAATTCAATTCTTCCAGGAAATAATCTAAAAAAAAAAGAGAGAAACAAACCAAAAATTGCCTTTTTAACAGTATCATGATATATTGTGATATATCGAATCATGATCCTAGTATTGTGATTTGTATCGTATTGCCAGATTCTTACCAATACACAGCCCTATTGATTATTAATATCTGCAGTGTAATTTTTGAATTTCACTGTGGTGGGCCAGTTTTGGTCGGCGTTCCGTATGTTTGACACCCCTGATGTACTGAGACGCTGATGGTCTGGATTAGGGATGGAACCATATGAAAATTTCATATCAGTTATTGTGACCAAAGTTATCATGGTTATCATTATTATCGCGGTATTGTTGAAATTGTGCTCAAAATGTTCAAAAAGTACTAATACACACACTGAAATAATTTAACCAAGTTGTATTTAAAAAAAACCAACAACAAATATAATAATCGTCTGAATGTCCCTTCTGTGTCAGAAACATTCACATATTAACCCTTAGTGGTCTGAGCCTATTCTGTCTGTTTTTCAGTCCTTTTGATTTGGCCTTTATATACTATAGAAACAAATGTTTACTATACCCATGTTTGGATCTGTTTTTTCAGCACAACTTCATCTATATCATCTGTCTATTATTTTTTCACTTTAACCTACTATAAAAACACAAAAGGATAGAAAACACCAAAAAAATAAAATAAAATCCGATTTGAAAAATGTATATACTTTATTGCATAAATAACACAAAGATACTAAACCAACCTTTTCAAAGACCTTAAAAATGAATATTGGTTCCAAATATTAGGTATAGAAAATCAAAATTGTAATAAATTAAAACTATACTCAAATATTTGACATAAAAGCAGATCTTTACATAGGGTTTTTTCCCCTAAAAGTGCAGTAATCAAACACAGTTATCATGAGAATTAGAATTTAAACGCTAATACTAACCGTCTGTGATTTTATTGCCGTTTATCGTTATACTGGTAATCGTTACATCCCTAGTCTGGATTTAAAAAAATATTCAAAGGTTGATGTGAGGTAACCTTGACGATAACCTGGCAAAGGTAAAGGTGTGGGTGCTGGTGGGTGCCACTATGGGTGTCTGTAAAAATGCCAGGGGCTGTAGCTGGAAACTGCCCCTGACACACCTGCTGGTGGGAGTGCCGGATATTACACACCAAACACAGAAATACACACTCACACACACACACTTTGCTGTGCTGAAATCATACGATGAGATTGCATCAGCTTCCCTTTGGTTGCCTTGTTTTCCTCTGATGTTTTCCAGGCTTTTTATTTTCTCTTAATGTAAAATTTGTTGAATGTAAAAATCAATGGAGACAAATGAGTACAAGCTTTACAAGTGACTCTCAGTTTTACATATCCTGGTGTATATATGTGTGTGTGTGTGTGTGTGATAGTTGGTGTTTCAGGTCTGGTCTTTTGCCGTCACTGTTCATTGAGCTGCAGACTCACAGTGACAGATCATTGGTTATCGACAGGTTTCAGTCTGACTCACTGCCGGTTTCTTCTTTAAAGGAAGTTTCCCTCTTTACAACTCGTCAACCGTCAGCTTCCTTCCTCACCGAGGCCCTTCCACCTTCACCGCTCATTCTGCTGCTCTCGCTCTCAATCACACATCGCCTTATGAATGGGCTGCAGCCTTTGAAATTTAACCCTTTAGGCGCACTTTCACGTCACAGTTTGAGTGTTAACTGTGCAGGTGTCTGACATTAACTTTACACATTTACACCGGTTGACATGCAGGGTGGCTGCCCCCACCCACTGTGCACATGCTCTTACACCCCCGTGCACACTCACAATCACCCCTCAGCGGCCTCTTTCCCACAAATCAGTTATTATAATCAGCCTCCTCTTTCTTTCTCACTTCTTGTAGATTATAGATTATATTTTACATATTTTAAATCTGATATTAAAAACTAAACGTTGCTGATGCTGTGTTTAAAGTTGATTTATTCCTGTTTATCTGTACTCGTCTGGGCCTGTTTTCACATCTGATATCTAGCATTTTCACAGCATTTTCCTCTTTTTAAAATTTTACTTTAAAGTGACCTAAGACAAAAATGTTCTGTGCTCCGATGCATCACAAGTTTTAGTTTTTTTTTAAATTTATTTATTTATTTTTTGATAGAAGCTGCTGTGAGCTTCTCCCTTTGTTAAGAGATAATGTTAAAAAGTTGTCTGCTGATGAATGCATCAATAGTTAGATTTATTCTGCACTTTAACACAAAAATTTACATTTTACTGCAGATATACACTGAAATGTCTATCTAATTTTTTGTTAATAACTGTGGAAAAACAAATGATTCAACCCTTAGTTTTAGTTCTACTTTTCACAGAAACAGGTTTCTATTCAGTTCCAGTTTTTCCTTTTTTATTTTGTTTGTTCGGTAAATCATCTGACTAATGATTAACTTAAAGTAGGGTTAATTTAGTATGAGCTGGAACCTTTTCTGTTGTATTTAGTCTTACAATAAATAGACTGATAACGTTTTCATTAATGATAAAATGGTGCTGTTTTTCATGTGTTGCTTTCTGGTTGTTTGCTTGGCTCTGGTTTAGCCTCATGCGTATGGGTTGTAGTTTTTGTCTTTGCTGCTGACGGAAGTAGCCGTTGGACTTTGGCAGTGGTGATTTCACTCTCACATGACATAATACAATGCGTTTCCTGCTGTTTGCTTGTCAGGTGAGCTGCTTGGCACAGTTTGAGGACATAGAAGTCATTGGCAGAGACAGCCCAGCTCCAGAAAATATCAAATTATCACACTCTACTTTTTTTTTATTAACATGCATTTATTATTTCTGTTTAATGTCATGATTTTTGCTTTTAATTTATCCGTTTCACTGTGATTTCACCCAAGTTGATAAACTCCATCTTCGTAGTGTGACCTTTAACTTTTGCAGTTTCAGTGAAAACATAAACTGATTAGAACAAAAAAAAAAGTTGCACCTGTGTTTCTTAACTTGTATGTGTTGATGTGTGATACCATCAGATTAAAATGTTCCTGGATGATGTGATTGTCAGTATGATAAATGTTTCGTGTACATGAAGTGTGATGATAACTGCGGAGGATTTACTAAACAGGGAGTGTCCACTAAATCTTTTCATGTTTCATGAAGAAAATATTAGGTTTTGCAACACTGGCATTTGAGAAATGTTTCTGTGGCAGTTAGAGCTGTGCATCATTACACAGTCATGTTATGTGTGACTCAATGAATTGCCTGCAGCTCTATATGAAAACCTGGGCCGTTTTTACGCCTGTCTGTCAAATACAACTCTCATTAATCAGTAGTTTCTAACAAGGAAGCAGATTTTTGTAGAAACAAATAGAACGCAGTGTAATGGAGCGTTTTGGGATCAGTGCTGAAATATTAGATAGGTCTGAAAGTGTCAAAATCCAATTTTTATCAGTTTTATTCACATAAATGAGCAGATGCTGAGTTTTTATTATGTGGAGAATATGCAAAAGGCCTTTATTTGGATCGGGAGGAGAACAAGTGGGACATTGGTGACTAAATATTTCCGTTTTACATTTATGACTGTCTGATGTTCCTTTTGAGAGCTTAAGGCCCAGTGGAAAAATAAGCTATATCCACTGACAGTTATTTAATCAGCTGAAGTGTTCTTCCTTTTTCAACTGCTTTTCTAATTACTGTCTGTTGGAGTTAGAAAGAAATGTCTAGATATTTCTTTGTGTGTTATGGAAACAGATTTGTATATGCAGACAGATGAGTTTGACTGTTGTTTTCCTGGTTGCAGAGCACTTCAGGTTAACTCTGGAGGCTTCTGTCAGCAGTATGAGGATAATAATAAAGATAGTTTAGCTTTGAACTGCCACACAGTCACAATACAAGGCTCCAGAGATGCCTTTTGGGCTGATAACATGGACTGATAAGCAGATCGGATGGAGCTGTGCGTCTGATCAGACATGTTGGCTCTCTTACATCCTGATTCCTGTGACTAATGTACAGATGTCTCCTCTTCAAGGCCAGCCGTGCGTGTACAGTCATTGTTAAAAGCAGGAGAAAATTCTGCAAGCTCACATATACAGAGGCTTTGATCAAGATCTAAAGCAGTTATATGTCAAGTGGTTTTAAGCTGTTATTTACTTAGTGTTCATGTTGCATTTTTTCCCGTGTAGTCACTTAAAACCAGCTATTGATCTGCCTTGAACTTTTTTGCATTTCATAGAATGAAATATTTCGTCTGTTGACGTTCACTTTTCAGTTTTACCTTATCTGGTTGAGGAAGTATCTCTACATCCTGCATTCCTGTCACAATATGAAATAACATTCATTTTACATCAGTTGAATGTAAGTGATGTTCACAAATGTAGCTGCAGCACAGAATAAACCCCACTGTTTTTCTCTATATGCGCCCACATAGTCTTCATTAAGATGTAGGTTTATTTCAAGCATGCAACAAATAAATAAAAAGGAAAAACAAGAATAAAAAAAATTCCTAGTATGTAAGTAACTATCTTTGTCCTCAACATGGGGATGAGTCTGTGGAAACTGTGCACTTTTTCTTGGTTTTAAGGAAAATCTACAGATTGCTGATAATGTTTGTGTATTTTTTTTTTTTTTAGCTCAAACATAAAAACATGGATTAATTATAACAAATGTTCTTTTGTGTTTTACAAAGTATATCTCTCTACCTAGTGAGTCTAAAATATCACTTAACATACACACTGGATTTGTAATTTACAGTGTTTTTCAGTTTTAAAATTGCACAGGTTACGATTGTGATAAAATGTGCAGCTCAAAGTATGAAGTATATAATGTATTTCTCTCTTCTTAAATAACTCAAATGTGCTACAGATACAGATTATTTTCATTGTTGATTAATTGTTTACGGCATGAAAAATCATAAAATGGTGAGATATTGTTTGCAAAAGCATGATAACTCAACAAATGTGCAAGATTTAGTTTAATTTTATTTCGAGCACATAGAATCATCAGAGAACAAAGAACCATACAACATGGTCAAACAAAATGTTTTGGCGCTCGAAAAGGAGTGGGAAGAAGTATAACTTATAAATTCCCACCCCCTTTTTACAAACTAATAATTAAATTAGTTTTGCTTTCTTTGCTTTGTTAACACACCTTTTCCCATATATTTTTACAATAACACGAAGCATTCATACAAAGCATTCACATACACTTTTTTTAGTCACCACACACACAATCAGATTTGCATAATCAGCCTTTTTTTAATATAAACTATAATATTTATATGCACTTTAAGTATTTACTACAAATACAATCTTTAATAAATGTGACAATATCTCCTTATTATGATAGTCTGTTTTAATTAATTACAAATAGGCAACACACAATAATGTCATAGTTTTATGCATTCTTCTATATTATAACTATATTATAAGAAGAGGAAAGGATTACTTTAATTATCAGCATAGTTGTTGGTTAATTTAATTATCTTTTGAGACTGTGTGTTGTACCAGAGGTGGACTCTGAAGTCAGTCCTGGATGATCCCAGTCATCCCCTGGATGATGAGTTCAGGTGTCTTCCATCAGGTCGCAGATACAGTGTTCTTAAATGTAGGACCGATAGGATGAGGAATTCTTTGGTTCCGGCAGCCATTGTTCTGCTGAATAATTCGTTGTAATGTTGTTGCTATTATCTTTAATGGATTATTTATTGTATTTATTGTTGGTTTGTTCTCCGTGTGATACTGCTGGCTGTAGAACAAATTGTCCCTCGGGGATAATAAAGTTTACCTTGACCTTTACCTTGTGTTTCCACATCAACACCAATAACATAACAGCATAGTATCACAATCCTGATTGAAACGTCTCTTCTCTCGCTTTGTACATTTTATATTAATTATCTTTGTGTTTTCCTTCAGTTCCACAGCTCATCTATTGGCTCTAATCAAACCCCAAATGTTCTTCAAATTCAGATGGATGACTTGACAGAATCAGAGGGGGAACGGGCCCGGGCGGCCTCTTCTCATCACTCCTTTCTCTGTTTGAGGCGGTGACAAACAGTAGGAAGAGCCCAGAGCCACTCATCTATATTATAAAAGCCCAGTGGCCTCTGTGTGTGTATGTGTATCCGCTGTATAACTGAAAAACTGCAGAGCTGGCCTTTGCCTTTTGGAGTACTTTTGTTTTTTGGGTCGAGGATCAGACAGGCAAAAACTGCTTATTGATATGATCAGTACTTTTGGAGTTGTTGGTTGATTTTAAAATTACAATGGGCTTACAGACTGAGCAAACGACTCCATTCACAGTCGCAAACGAATTGGGGGGAGGTGCTGGATCAACAGAACCACCGGGACATGACGGGAGAACCGGGTCCAGCTGTGATCACACACTAACAAGGTCAGTCCGGTTCCACGCCGCCAGTCCTGGTCAGACCTTGTTAACATCCCCCTATGGACCCCCCCCACCATAACATGGTGACAGACTGTTCTACGCAGACTCCAATCAGACGGACTGGACTTAAGTGGACCTGGGCACAGAACAGCAGTGGGTTGCAATAAACCGTCATGTTCAGTCCTGTGTAAAAGTCTTATGCTGCCTTCATGTGCTACTGGGAAGAGTACAATTCACAAACCGTCATGTTCAGTCCTGTGTACAAGTGCTGCCTTGACAGACCGTTCTGCTCAGACTCAGATCACACAGACTGCAGTTCATCAGATCCGGACACAGGATGGCAGTGGGTCACAATAAACCGTCATGTTCAGTGCTGTGTAACAGTCTGCGTCCATGTCATTACAGAACAAAATGAGGGCCATTCTATTTCTTCCAAGGGCATTTTCAGACTGAGTATCCGGATCCGTGCTGTACCTGGATACGCTCACACCTTTCCCGCAGATGTTGCGTTCACAAGCATGTACAGCGGCCCGTGCCTGAAAACGAGTGTGTGTTACAGGGCCGAAACAGTAGGTTGTGGTGTGAAAGGAATTCTGTAGCTATCCAACAAATGCGGAAATGACAAACCCTTCCATCATCAACCGAGCGACTGTTCCATTCACAGATAATACTTGTCTGTTTGTTATCCTGTTTGAGGCAAAGAGAAGAAGAGCGACCTTCATTGTCTCTGATATATCACCGAGTGGTTCGGGCGATAAGGCCAGCCCGTGCTGCGCTGATCCGAGGCTTTTTCAGGAGACAACACAGTCTAATGGTGATTAGGTCATTTCCAATCTCGGGTACAGATTGCTTTCACACGGCAACGTTCCGTACTGGAATCCACGCAGTCCGTACCCAGGACTACCTTCTCAGCTGGGCTGGGGTACGGTGCTGGAACATACCATACATGGAACGTTTGTATTCACATTGATAAAATTAAGTGAACTTTGGGGTCCGATGTACTCGGATGTGGACTCGGGTACGCTGTGTGAAAACACCACTAGTCTGTGTTCCATCACTCAGCTTAATCAAGTCATGTGAATGTGATGAAGTCACACAGTCATGATGTAAAGCCCTTTCAAACACATATATAAGGTTAACTATGAATGCATTCTTTTCTGTTACTTTTAATTTCTATACAAAACAAAATGAGGGCCATTATATATTTTCCTAATCTGTGTATTACACCAGTAAGCTTAGCTCAGCTCCCCATTTTATCAACTCTACTGCTTCTAGAACCTGTGGAATCCCACGGGCCAACGCACTAGTTACTAGGGGTGTAAGAAAATATTGGTTTTGCAATATATTGCGATATTTCATTTCACAACACTGTATCAATTTTAAAAAGTACTGTATCAATATTTTTAGGTATTTATTCGGGCTGGGCAAGTTAACATGTTATTATCGCATCAACGCGTTCATTAAATAACGCCGACAATTTTTGTCTCTTTCGTTAATGCCGTTTTATTCTAACTCCTATTCTTCTGCTTGTGTGCGTGTAGCGATTAGCTGCAGATAGACAACAGGTTTAACAAGAAAAGACGGACACCCAAAACTTGTGTCCAAATCTGTTCGTGTAGACTCACTGTAAAACTGACACATACAAACAAAATCTGTCTGAGTTCTGTTCACTGCCTTAGTACATTTACATGGCATTATACATTTAAATGAATGGGAAAAGGATTGCTAGCTCCATGCTAACTTGAATGGGAAAATCCATAGACCCGCTAACGATTAGCATTTACAGATTAATTTAGGATTTACGTTTTTTTATCCAGCAACAAGGTTCACATCAGAGATATTTGATACTATTCATTCTGACAACAACTGAACATAAAATACTCACAGACAAACGTTTTTGGGGCCATACAAACAGAGTGAAAGAAATGTGTCTGTTAGTTCCTTCTTATGTCTGAACTGACTACGGGAACACCGCACGGACAAAACATATGTTAGTGACACTTATTCCCACCACTAGAGGGCCCCCTTTGTTTACTTTGAACAACTGAACATCACATATTATTGGGCTTATTAGTATTAGTACTGATTAGTGGGACTAAGACTCCTGTCAATCACTCACAAGTGTAAATAAACGTGTGGACATAAACATGTGTAACAGTAGTGGTCTGTTCCATGGACATTTTCATTTGAAATGTCTTCAGATGGTGGGGGGGAGAAGGACACAGGTGTTTGGAAGTACTGACGTGCAATTATTTTTATCAGCGGAGTACTGCAGTCTGAAATATCACTTAAAGGCAATACACGCTGTTGATGCCGGCAAACCCCCCCCCCCATATAACTATGCAATTAATCGTGATTAATCGCTGAAATCCATGTGATTAATTGCGATTAAAAATTTTAATCACTGCCCAGCACTAGTATTTATTTAAATGCAGATATGGCAGAGGTTCATTTTAGTTTTTTGGTTTTCTTTATTGTTTATATCTTATTTATTATTATTTAACACGGTTTTATTAAATAATGTTTATTTGAAGCATACTAAAAGCACTTTCTACTGTCTGAGAGGTAGATGGGAGTTCCTTTGGAAACTAGGAGAATTAGAAACATTTTGTGATATAACAGTAGATCCTGTTCTGATCAAATAAAAATGTGTTTAGTATCTGTACGTATTTCAGGTGTAATTACATTTTTCCAGGAAATCTTTAAAAAAAAAAAGAAAAGAAATTTCCTTTTTAACAGTATCATGATATATCATGATATATCATATTGTGATCCTAGTATTGTGATGTGTATCGTATCGCCAGATTATTGCCAGTACACAGCCCTTCTAGTTACATGTAATAATGGAAGGTGGAACTTTTCCTGTGTTTGTTGAAGCGTCTGGGCGTCCGTCCTCCTCTCTTCATCTGCTGTGTTTAGCGTCAGCTGTTAAGGCCGTCTGACTCGTGCCACTTTCTCAGCGGCCGTATACCACGACGTACGAACAGGAAAAAACAGAAGGCGTCTCTAATTATAAGAACAGCAAGAGCAGTTAGACGGGTCCTGAGTGATTCACCGTCTGCAGGAGTCCTGTATGTTTACACCTTGTCTGTGGGTGGCTGTGGTGGGACTGGGTTTAGTTTCCATTAAGGTCTGGGAGAGGACAAAGCCTGAGCCACGGTGCACTGATGGTCCCAGTTTGTAAGAGTCTGGAAAAGAGAGAAAGTGAAAGGAAAGAAACCGAGACCGCTAGAGATATACCGTTACAGTCTCATCTCTTTGTATCTGATTTTGTAGCTTCCACTTTTGGAGTTTTTGTGGATAATCCATCATCTTGATTGAGTCGGCTCCTCTCCCTGTCATGTATTGTGTTTGACAAATCCCTCAGTCTCACGTGTCAGGGGAGGGACTATCGCTGTCAGGATCTCAGGGAGGACGCCATTGAGATGCAGAAAGGATGAGTTGAGACCTGAAAAGGTTATCCAGTAGAAACCGGTGAGCCAGGCCCACGGGGGGGAATGGGCCCGTCTCCATGAGAATGCAGCCATTGCCGTGCGAGTCCATCTCCAGGGTCCGAGTCCATTACCAGCACAAAAAGGCCTGCAGATGGCTGCCTCAGCCGCCTCAGCCGCTGGTGATGCAGGGTCACAGCAGGCAGCCCAGCACCGGGGGAGGTCGTGGAGGGAGGCACAGGTCAGGACAGGGCACCCTGGGGTCTGAGCCGGCTGGATGTGGAACCATCCACATACAGTTCAGTATCCACATACCTCAGGCCTCACATACCTGCACCTGAAGACATGAGCACAGTAATAGGGCATCTCAAAAATCACTGTTCTCTTCAGATCACAATGTTATTTAAACCAGTTAATTTCCAACATGATTATAGCCCCCCAAAAAAATGTCAGCACAATCCATCGTTTGACCCCCCCCCCCACCACCACCACCACCACCACAAAGTATGAAGGGCCCGTCAAAAAACATCAAAAAAAGCCAAAAAAAAAGGCTGTTTCTAAATGCATTACCATGCTTAATGTATACTAAAGTGCCTAAAGTAAAGACATCCATACTGCGTCACATGTGGAACCTGACTGAGTCTACCGTGGTACTAAGTCTGTTTGAGAAAGAAGTACCAATAGAAACCAAAGAAACCATGGCAACACAACTGCAGCACAGACAAATGACACAGTGGTGCAGAGGATAGACCTGGAGCCTCACACACAGAAGGGCCTGGGTTCCATTCCAACACCAGGCCATGGGGGTGGGTCCTTTCTGTGTGGAGTTTGCATGTTCTCTTCGTGTCTGCGTGGGTTCTCTCTGGTACTTTGGCTCCTCCCACCGTCCATGACATGATTAATGGGTTCATCTAAATCCTCCATAGGTGTGAATGTGACAGTGTGTTTGTCTCTGTATGTTCAGTCTGTGATGAACTGGTCACATGTCCAGGGTGAACCCCGCCTTCACCCCTCTGTCGCTGGGATAGGCTCCACCCCCGTGACCCTAGTGAGGATAAAGCAGGTTCAGAAAATGAATGTGTCGTAGCTATCTGTGGTTAACGCTGCTGCAGACACAGGTGTTCAGGACATCCCAGATGATGCCAGTGCGTCCATGGATGGAGTCCACAGAGGGAACATGGTTCCACAGAATCAAACTACCAGAGTTTAAAAGAATGAAATGGAAGACAAACTATAGAGCCAGTAATCTGTGAATAAACTGTGACATGCACATGTATAAAAGTATGTCCAGATGATCAGAACCATGTCATCATTAAAGTCTGTGATTTATGCAGCCTTAAATCTTGTATTTACCCTTATTATTTCAGTGTTCAGCTCTATTTGTCTGGAACTCAAACCTGTATTTTGCTGAAAAGGGGGTTTAGAAAATAGACACTGTGTTCAACTAGATTTACTGTTCTGAACTTCTTTCTATTTCCAATTTTTAGCCTAGAATTGTGTTATTTTACTTAAAATCACCTTATTTTCACTTCTGCATCACCTGATACAATAACCTATGAAGTTGATATTACAGGGACGCTGTAAAATACCAGAAAAAGCAATTTGTGGACACTTAAGACCTCATTATATGTGATTTTCTGGGTTAAAATGAGTGTTTTTGGCGTTTTTTGATGGGCCCTTCATGCTTTGCGGTGGGGGGGGGTCAAACGTTGATGGATTTTGCTAATTTTTTTTTTTTGGGGGGGGGGGGGGGGGGGGGCTATTATCATGTTGGAGATTAACTGGTTTAAATAACACCGTGATCTGAAGAAAAAAGTGATTTTTGAGACACCCTACACAGTAACACTTTAAAGATGATTTATTGTGCAGTAAAACGTCTCAGTATGAGTTTAATTTGTTCCATGCTCAGTTTGCAATTTACTCGTTTTACAAATCAGATTTCCCTATTGAAATGAATTGAAATATAATTAATCCATTCAAGCCGCAAAAAACAGAAAAAAACACTTTTTTTAAAACAGAAAAAGTGCAGTTTGAAAGAAAATAACAATTATGAAAACATAATTAAAGAGAAATAAAAGAAATTAACTGGTTTTATTCACTTATGTACCTTAAAGGTGAGATGATCTGTGTGTGAATAAGGTGGTGGAGTGTGTGTGTGAGGGGTTATTGTTCGGCAGGAGAATTTCCTTCCACTAAAAATGTGAGGTAGAACAATTTCTGGCGTTTTTCTCTTTCATTTCACTTAATTTGAGCGAGCATTGGCAACGCTATGAGTGCAATAACTCAGAAAATCACAGTGTTGCATATTTATTGTTAATATTATCAGTTACGATTAGACTTAAAAGAATGAAAACATAACAATCATGTTTTAATCATGAAACAGTCTTTTATAGACCTATATGGAAGAGTAAAGTCTCCCTTTAAATAAGTTAAATAAAGATAAGATAATGTAAGTCTATTGATCTCATCATGGGGAAATTTCACAGTTGGCAGCAGCAAGTTACAGAAATAAAGTGCAGGGAAGACAGGCTGAAAATATACAGCGTGAAACATGACATATAAAGAGAAATAAATTTAGAAATCTGCCATTTATATTCAAATATTGATATAAATATTTATATAAGTTTAGTTTTACAAGTTTGTACATTTTATCTTAATTTTTTGACATGTGGAGGCAAAAATTAACAAAACCATCAGTAAAAGTTCTTTCAGAATTAAAAAATCAAATTGTGCTGCTTTTAACAACATAAAAGGGGGGGGGGGGGGGGCCTCCAGGTACATCTGTCTGTGTTACTGATAAGTGAATGTGCACAGAGGATTTTCTACCACATTATGTATGAAGATAAACGCCTGAAACGTTGAATTTCAACTAATAAGCTGCTGAAATGTTACAAATACTGTGTAAATAGAGATAGTTTTTGTAACAGTGTCAGTGGTAATTGGACCAAGAATGAAAGCGACAGCAAAGTTGCTTTTTCATCAAGTTTCTTTGTGTGTTTGGATCCAGAATAAAATAGATGCAGTACTGTGTGTGGGCGAAGACTTCTGGTGGCAAAAGAAGAAAAACATAGTTTTTGGATGAGGCAGCAAAACCGCTTTAATTTCACAATTAAGATGATGAATAATAGAGCTTAAGTCAATGAGGCTTAAATTTGTCAGTGTAACGTAAGTGAATTAAACTGGTTGTATTGTTGTGTTGCTGTGTGAGAGGTTGGAGGTTGCCACATTCTGTTCATGAGCTCAACTCAACTGGAAAGTCATGTTACCAAGAACCATGTAAATGAAGTTATCGTGAGTGTAAAACTGGGGAAGCACTGGATTTACCAGAGAAAAAGCTATAGCTGATGGTTTCCAGAGAATTTCACTCATCTGGGTTAAACTGTGGCCAGCTCATATAGAAACTGGGTTTGTGTGGTTTCACACTGAAAGGGAGCTCATCTGGTGTGAAGGTAACTGTAGTAAAGGGCAAAAAAAAAACAGGACTTACAGCTTTTACTGAATCTATGAGACAAATGTGAACTGTTGTCAGGCAGAAGTGACCTGAAAACTGCTGAGTTTCATAGTTTTTTTGGCCTCAATAGGCTAAAAGTCTATAATCCCCTTTCAGCGTTTTGTAACGTAGTCTGAGAAGGAACTAGATTTCCACCCACTGCTCCGGACTCCATTTTCAGACTGTGGAAAGTCTATACTCACAGGTGTTTTCAGGCAGGTGGGAGGTTAAAACTCTAAAACCAGGAGTCGGTATAAACCAAAAGCCACCGACGGGTCAAATTTCTAATCCACAAAAATGCCCTCTGTCATTACATTAAGGTTTTCCGTAACGTTTCAGGTCATAAGATAAGTTCTATCATCACCTGAGTCTTGTTCTGACAATTTAAGTATCTTAAAAACACTAGTTGCTTTGTGTGGACGTCGGTACAAATCAGTTTAAAATGACAGTGGAATTGAACATTAGAGGAAAATATGTGCATTTTTAAGTTCATGAAACTGTCTTTTCCCAGCTGTACGTAAATGACTCAACATTTTGTTCATATGGCGCGTTAAAAAAGGCTTTTATGTTTATTTTAACCTAAACTATGTTAAAACATATTCTTATTGTTTTACTCTAAAGTTGCCCACTGGAGTTTATATTGTTGGTGTAAAAGTCCATATTTTAAATTGGATTCATACGGAATAAATAGGGAATGCAAAAACAGCTTTAGAAAAAGTAAAAAAATAAAACATACATTGGCTTCAGTCATTGATTATTGATTTAGTTTTCTTTTTAATTAACCAGATAAGTTGGTTGAAAACCAATTCTCATTTTCTATGGTGAGTGGTCCAGGAGGTAGCAACATGAGGCAAATTCTACAAAAAATCCCAATATAATTAGACACAAGTGAAAAATCATCTGTGGGTAAATTTGATCTGTTGGCGGTTTGAGTGTGAAATACCTGATTGACAGCTGTAATTACTGACTCCACTGTAATGGTATAAGGGTCATTTATTTCATTTTAGCCTGTAGATCTGTTGATCTGCAGAAGGAAGCGGTTTATTCTCCAGTTCTTGTGTTTTTTTCTTTATTTTCAGCTCTTTCACTTAATACAGCTGTATGTTTTAAATTGAAACTACTTGATTCCACATTAGAGCTGAATGTATTTGACTGTCAATTGAGTTGTTATTCAGCAGTGACTGATGAGCAGTATGTTGATGATATATTTCTAGTTAAAGTCGTATTAACCACATGTGCTCATCGTTCAGAAATCAAACTGAAGATTTGAAGCTTTTACTCTGTTTTTGTTCAACTCAATATATCTGTGGGTTTTGGGATGAACCCTGTGAAATGTTTCTAATTAGTGCCTGTTTGATGAACAAAACCATGTATTTCCAAAATGTCTGCTCATTCTTAACCCTTCCACGCCTGCTATAAATAGCTCCCTTTCAGCCACATGAGCTGGTTTTCCCGTTAACCCAATCTGTAAAAAGGGTGTATTTTTGATCCTATTAGTCACCAGGAGCTCCGGTCACCTGAGAAGCGCCTCGACAAAGATGGCATTGATCAGTCCTTTCACAGCCAGCCTCGCTCTGCCTCACCACAAACACAGTGAGACGCCTTACAGAGTGTGACGGGATCAGAGGCGGCGGCGGGGGGGGGGCTAGAGACAACCAGGTCAATGCCCACTCCCTCATTATACAGCAGGGGTGTCAAACATACGGCCCGGGGGCCAAAACTGGCCCGCCAAAAGTTCCAGTAAGGTCTGTGGGATGACTCTGCAAAGCGCAAAAATTACACTTAAGATATCAACAATTAAGGATGTCGAACTCGTTTTAGTTCAGGTTCCACATACAGAGCAATGTGATCTCAACTAAAATAACAGCATAATAAGCTATAAATAATAACTCCAAATTTTGTTAGTTTAATGTGAAAAATATAATATTACATTACACCTATAAATAATGACAACTCCAAATTTTTCTCTTTGTTTTAGTGTAAAAAGTTACATTAAATTATAAAAATATTAACATTTACAAACTATCCTGAATGTGAAAAACCTGAAAAGGCAAGGCAAGTTTTTTTATATAGCACATTTCAGCAACAAGGCAATTCAAGGTGCTTCACACAGGACACTGAAATACAACAGGGAAAAAGAAACACATTTAAAACATTATAAAAGAAACATGTAAAAGGTGATTAAAAACGGCAAGTAAGAGAACGACACATAAAACCCAAAAATATAAAAACACACACATATTAAAGTAAGAGTTGCAGTGCAGAGTCTGGAAGGAGAATGTAAAATGTAAAGTCCAAAGCCTTTCAGTCAGCGGCAGCACTGAACAGATGAGTCTGGAACCTGGACTGAAAAGAACTCAGACTCTCAGCAGACCTGATATTTTCTGGTAGTTTGTTCCAGATATACGGACCATAGAAACTGAAAAGTGAAATTTTTAACATTTTTTTCCTGTTATTAAATATTTTGTGTCTTTGTAGATCTAATCTGTAATATTTGTGTATAAATGGTAAGTTGAGGTGTAATATTGTTAAAATAGCACATATTTTTCTCAAGAAATTTCAGTTTTTTCAGGTTACTCACATTTTTGTTTGGATAGTTTGTATATGTACATATTTTCGTAATTTGATTTTGACAAGAAATAAAAAGACAAACAGAAAAATTTGGAGTCGTCATTATTTACAGGTTATTATGTTATTATTTTACTGGTCCGGCCCACTGGAGATCAGTTGGGGTTTAATGTGGCCCCTGAACTAAAATGAGGTTGACACCCCTCTTTATACAGCATCGTTAAGTTTAATGCCTGGCTCAACGGGGCGTCTATTCTCTCATCTCCCCTGCCTCCGTCCTGATTACCTTGGCTGCGAGCTGACACAAACACACAGACAGTAACAGTCTGAGAGCTTTGACTCCGAGCCAACGGGTCTTACCACAGTCATTTAGGATAATATTCAGTCACTCTAGAAGACTTATTGTCTGTGTCGTATACTGTGTGACTGAGGGATTCTGAAGGGATACGCAATAATCTGAGTGTAATTGTAGTTTTGATGAGTTAGTGTGTGTGTTTGAGAACCACACAAAGACAGGGAGAGGTTGGATGTGTGTCTCGGGTCTGGTGTCATATTTTGTGCCTCGCAGGACGTCCTGCTTTATTCATCCCTGATTCATTTGTTTTGTCCTCAGTCAGTCTCACACTTTGTGCCGAGCAACAAATACTGCTCACTCATCAAACCGCTTCTACACATACATCACTTCTCTCAATGTATCCTCATGCGATCACTCCCAATAATGTGCAATAGCCCCTGTATAATGCAGTATTTATTCAGTATTTATCAAACATAAGTGCAATATTTTTATTTTTATAGACTCGTTCACAGATGCATACTGTTAATATTGTGTCTATTCATATGTTATGTCTACCTTTATTTTATTGTACTTTCAGTTCTATTCTTATTTTACTTTTTGTAAAATTTTATATTCTATTTTCTTAGTTTACTTTTTGTTTGTTTTATTTTATTTCAGTCTGAAGAACAAAACCCAGTCCACAGATCCATCCAATCCGTAGATCTAACAATCACTCCATGAAACGAAAATTTTTAATATAAACTTCACTAATTAAATAATTAATTTATACTAATTAAATAATTGATTTATACAGTCAGACTGAAAAGGTGCAGGCAGAAGCTTTCTACTTATTTTATCCAACACTTTATACATGATCTTACAGCTCCTCAACTTTAACAAATGCAACATTTTCACACTGACAATGAAAAACAGTATGAATGCTGTTATAAATATTAAATGCTGCATACAAACGTAAGACTTAAAGTTCATATATCTATTAAGAGTCATATTGATAAATGTATTTTTTTAAGATGAGAGATAGATGTACATAGTTTTTTCAACTGTTCTGTGCAGCTTTTCCACAGATCTACCCCTGACAGAAAGACAGGATTTCATAATATTTGTTCTAAATGTTTTCTTTGTGAATATTTCAGTCCCTCTAGTTTTTCCTAGTTTTCTAGTTTTTGTAATTTTATAATCACTCTATTCTTATTTACTGACATATTCGTTTTTATTAATTTTGTTTCACTGACTGGAGTGGTGCTGCTAATTTCATTGCACACACAATGACAATAAAAGACTATTCTATTCTATTCTATTCTATTCTATTCTCAAAGGTTATGACGTTACTGATCCATGAATCTACGGTCGTACAAAGAAAGAAACATTTCAATATTAATTCATTTGATTCATGCAGCGGCCGCGACCTCTTCATCAGCGTCCTGCATTGTTTAGTTAATCCCGTGGACTTTTCAGAGTGATGTCGTGTTGTCATGAATGTCTGTGTTTGAGGAGTCATCCCAGACGGGCCCTGAGTCAGAGGCCAGTGGTCCGGACCCCCACCCCACACCACCCCACTCGTCCACAGCCCTGCCTTCGCCACATCTCAGTCAAAACAGTCGCATTGTCCAATGACAGGGGTTCCAGTAACCGACTGGGAAGGAGAGGGCTGTGGGTGATCATCTATACTCAGCTTCATCCCAAAGACTAGGGAAAGCTGAGTGAGTGTGTGAGGAGGACGTGTTTGACCTGGTTTAACCCAGACACATGAATCATTAGCCCATCATTATTATTATTATTATTATTATTATTATTATTATTATTATTATTATCAAAGATTCACCACTTTGGACCTTATTTATTACTAGGGCTGTGTATCGGCAAGAATCTGGCGATACGATACAAATCACAATACTAGGATCACAATACGGTATATCATGATACAGTTAAAAAGGCAATTTTTTGTTTGTTTCTTTTTTTAAAAATGATTATTTCCTTGAAGAATTGAATTACAGCAGAAATCTGCACAAATACTAAACACATTTGTATTTGATCCCAACAGGATCTAATGTTCTATCACAAAATGTTCAAACTGTGTTCAAACTTATATTTTACAGACATTCCAGTTTCAGATCCTGTTCAAATGTTCAGATTCTATTAGTTCACAACTAACATAAGAACAGGATTTGAGTTCAATCCCAACAAAGGAACCAACATCTGCCTCTCAGACAGAAAAAAGTGCTTTTAGGAGGATTCAAATAACCATTATTTAATAAAACAGTGTATAGATAGATAGATACTTTATTAATCCTGAGGGAAATTCAAAAAATGATAATAAATAAGATATAAACAATAAAGAAAAACAAAAAAACAAAAATGAACCTCCACCATATCTGCATTTGATTAAATACCTAAAAATATCCATACAGTACTTTTTAATATCGATACAGTATTGTGAAATGAAATATCGCGATATATTGCAGAAACAATGTTTTCTAACAGCCCTATTTATTACCATTTAAATCAGACTGTTATGTTTTTCTGAATCCCATTCACACAGGGAAACATCTTCTTAGAACCATTTCTCTTCTACTTGACCCTTTTTTCAGCTCATTAAGACATTAGCATCGCAGCTAAACGTGCAGACAGGCCTGCAATTGTGGTCTCCTAACCATAGCGTATACAACACAACAACAAACCCCATACTGAACGTCCAATTGATTCAGAAGTAGATCAGATATCCAGAATGACTTTTGGCAGTCGGTTTCTCTCATTTCCAGTTCAGACTGAATAATTGAGTCTGTTTGTCGTGTTGTAAGGCAGTAAACTATGTCACAGTGAGAGCAGAATGTACAGATTGGAAGCGGAAGACATGCAGCATGTTGTGGCTTTTGACAAGTACGTAGTAACCTATGTGGTCGTCTGAACCACAGGAGCTGCATATAGTGCAGCGTAGTGTATACTGCAGACGTCCTACATGTTAATGACGTGTGTTGCATTCATGCTTCAGTCTCACAGCCTCAGTTATTCCACATCTATGACCGTGGTTCTTGTTATCATGTCATTTAGCCCACTGGTTTCCAACCTTTTTTGGCTCATGACCCCATTTTAACATCACAAATTTCTGGCGACCCCAGACATTCAAAACAGAGACTTTTTTTTTTTGGCTAAAATTAATTTGTTTCTGATCATGTAATAGTTTGCTATACTATGTTGCAAATAAACATTAATTTTAGAGGACATTTAGTCTGTATAATGTCTATTATTGTGGACAGAGGCAGTAAATCCAGGTGTAGATTACTGCACAAAGGGAGAGTTGGATTTTCCTTGGTCAGGATCTGTCCAGTCAGTCCAGCTATGATTTACAAGGAGGACAATTAATACTGAACAAACAAGAACTGAAACTATGAATTTTGAAAGAGCTGCAGCATCTGAAACTGACCACAATGAACATCTGACACAAACAGAACCACAGTGCTGCAGTTTCACACTCATAGTTTGTCATGTCTTTTATATAATTTGATTGTCTCTCTCAACTCACCATATATTTTTTTATTAGCAAGTTTTTATTTTTATCAATTTCAAAAAATTTCAGGCGACCCCATTTGAATTCCAGGCGACCCCACGGTTGAAAACACTGATTTAACCCTTACAGTCCTTTGTAAAAGTCCTGTTCCAACATTCTGTTTGTTGGTGTATTATAGTTCTAATGTGCACACATATGTATTTGTCTCTGTATTTACATCCGGCAGGAAAAACATGCTGTAAGTTGATTTTGCCACTGGCTCTCTCCCCTTAGTGCCTCTAGATGTCAAGTCCCCTCTGTTTTGTCTATATACAGGGTGGGGAAGCAAAATGTACAATATTTTGAGGCAGGGATTGAAAGACAGTGTATGACCAATTAGTTTAGTGACAGTCAGGAGAATTTATTTGCCACAAGAAAATGTCCATAATAGAAAATGTTTTTATTCTATGTGTCCTCCTTCTTTCTCAATAACTGCCTTCACACGCTTCCTGAAACTTGCACAAGTGCTCCTCAAATATTCAGGTGACAACTTCTCCCATTCTTCTTTAATAGTATCTTCCAGACTTTCTGGTAATAGTTTTGCTCATAGTCATTCTCTTCTTTCCATTATAAACAGTCTTTATGGACACTCCAGCTATTTTTGAAATCTCCTTTGGTGTGACGAGTGCATTCAGCAAATCACACACTCTTTGACGTTTGCTTTCCTGATTACTCATATGGGCAAAAGTTTGTGAAAAGGTATGGATAATAGTGTTAGGTGTGATTATGACATCAGTATATGTTTGGGTTCAAAACAACTGACGTAGTGTCTGCTGAGAAAAAACAACTAAATGTTCATTGTAAATTTTGCTTCCCCACCCTGTATGTTTGTGTGTCTGTATGTTTTGTGTATATTGTGTGTATTCTTTTAGGTTATGTATGCATTTTTTTGTGTGTGTGTGTGTGTAATCAACCTTACTTTGCCTTTTTTATCTTTATACTATCACTGTGTCCTTTGGAATCCCATGACACGTTCTTATGTCTTGGGCTCTCTGTTTGTATTCTTGTTCTGAGAATCCATTCCAGTAATATTGTATAACCTGAAATACCTCTGTTGGATTTAATTTGTTAAATGAAAAGAAAATTTAAAATTTGATTGCAAAAAAAAAAAAAACAGCAGGAAAAACAAAAGTTTCAGTGTAAAATCCAAACCTCCCTTTGCACTTCACATGTTTTTAACCCTTTTGTTCAGACAATATGAGATTTCTTGCATTAATTTTCTGCTTTTTTATACAAGGTTTGATTCAACACATGTCCGATGTTTCTAATTGTTTCTTCTGTTACTTGCCATGGGGTCAGAGGTCACACTAAATAGTGACTTTAACCTTTTGAACACATTTAGGTCATCACAATGGACATTTATAAAATGATAACAGCATTTGTTAATTCCAAATTGGAGAAATTTGCTTCATACTGGGAAAACTGGGTCAACTGGGTCACACCCTATAGGCCTGATTTTGGTTTCACAAATCAGGGATTGTGTTGTATGGAAAAGATCACTCCCTACTGTACATAGTTTTTCCTCTTTTTTTCCTCTTTTATTTGGTTATCTGACATAAAACAAAAATATTATTCTGGCATTTCAAGCAGACAACAGATATATGATATATACATATGATGTACCGAATGTCTGATACTGAATGTCAATAAAAAAATAAATAAAATTTAAAAAAACTGAATAAACGTACATATACACAGTACATTTCAAAATAGGGATGTTTGTATTTGTCCAAAATATGGACAATATCTGGTTATTCATTGGATCTTTAACAAATTCTATTATTTTGGAAACTGACAAACTCATTTACAATATGACAGATCCGATTTTCACATATTATCTTGGTAAATGTTGTGACAGAACCATAAATTTATTTAATGGTGTATCTTTACCAGTACTGATCCTTCTTCATCTAGTGTTTAGTACATTTTCCAAGTGAAAATAAATATGTGCATGTTTACTGCGTTTAAGGCTGCTCATGTATTTCCAGTATTCTCTTATTGTATGTGGAGAATATAAGCGAATGAGAAATAAATGTGTGATCATTTCAACTCTAAAAAACAACAAAGATAAAAGTGGAATAAGACTTTTACACAGAAATGTGTATGTTTTAATGCGTACTCATTGATAATGTCGCGAAGGGCTGAAAGACATTAAAATATGAATTTTTTATACATTTATAATGAAGACTTAGTTATACTTGGGTTGTCTCTAAATAGTACATAGTCATTCAATGTTTCTGAACCACAGTGAACATTTCTCTTTATGTATATCTGGTTTGTAATATTTTAATCAGCTCAGTTTTCATAATTCTTTACTTTTTTCCACATAGACAGGAGCGGGATGAGATACACAGATTAACGACACATGCTGACTCTCCAAAAGGTTTACATAAAAAAGATTTCAATAGTACTAAATACATTTGAGTACATTTTTATTAACTTTGCATCTTTGCTTGACCTTCTCTAAGTGTCTTACATTTAAAATAAAATCACTGAACCCTTAAACACTTTACATGTATGTATTTTTGGCTCCGTAACTTTGAAGTGAAACATGTGAGGGAGTGTCAGAAAGTTCTCAGACAAATGTAATTTCAAAATGCCAGTATTTTACAAATTTGTCTTTGATGTCTTGTTAACATTCGATCTTTTGGGAACATTAATCCAAATTGTGCTTTATTAAATCTGTCTTTTCAACCTTTCTTAGAATGACAGATCTTGAAATTAGAGCCAACATTAAGTTTTTCACGAAACATAATTGGAAGACTGATATGATTATGGATGTTTTACTAAAGGTTTATGGGGACTCTTCACCATGTAGAGCCATAGTTTATGATTGGATTAAACATTTTAAGGAAGGCAGAGAACAACTGGAAGATGAAACCCTCCACTACAGAAGCAGGTGTTAAAGACAAAGACTGTCAAAACAGTCACAGCAGTTCTACAATGAAGAAATCTACTGATGGAAACATAGATTGCAGAAGTGTTTAGCCCACTGGTTTCCAACCTTTTTTGGCTCCTGACCCCTTTTTAACATCATAAAGTGGTGACCCCAGACATTCAAAATAGAGACTTTTTTTTGTTGCTGAAATTAATTTGTTTTTGGTCATGTAATAATTTGCTATACTATGTTACAAATACACAATTTTAGAGGACATTTAGTCTATATAATGTCTATTATTGTGGACAGAGGCAGTAAATCCAGGTGTAGATTACTGCACAAAGGGAGAATTGGATTTTCCTTGGTCAGGATCTGTCCAGTCAGTCCAGCTGTGATTTACAAGGAGGACAATTAATACTGAACAAACAAGAACTGAAACTATGAATTATGAAAAAGCTGCAGCATCTGAAACTGACCACAATGAACATTTGACACAGAAACAGAACCACAGTGCTGCAGTTTGTCATGTCTTTTATGTATTGTGATTGTCTCTCAACTCACCATATATTTTTTATTAGCAAGTTGTTGTTTTTTTTTTTTTTTGTTTTGTTTTTATCAATTACTAGAAATTTCAGGTGACTCCATTTGAATTCCAGTTGGGTCCTGACCCCAAGGTTGAAAAACACTGGTTTAGACTCTACTGGAGCTTAAGTAGAATTTTTTTTTTTGTTATATTATTTTGATAAATATTTCGATATTTTGATATATACACTTTTTATTACATTTGCCTGAGAACTTTTTGACTCTCCCTTGTATCTGTGGTTTGCAGAAAATATACAATGGTGACATTTTGTCCTGGAAACTGAGTTATCATCTGGCTGCGCTCACATTTGGGAGCTATAAAGCTGAAAATGACCACAGCGGTGGTTACTGCTCGGTCAGTCGGTGTTCGTAGACATTATCCCATAGGAAACTGTTTCACCATCCATCCCATATAGCGGCCATGACATCAGAGGATGATGGAGCCTCTGTGAGTAAGCAGCAGTAACACACACCTCATCTTCTTCTCCTGCTTCTCTTCTATTTCCAGCTCGCCTGTCGCTGCTGCTACAAGTGGCAGAATGACTTGATCTGCCTCCAGTCACTTGTGAGTCACCTCAGCCCTGTGTGGGTCCGGGCCTGGTTACCCAGTGACCCAGCAGCCCCGCACACCTCCACACCCAGACCGAGAGGGCCTGCGTGGGCATGCGGGCCTGAACCTGGGGGGGTTGGAGGTTGGTTTTATGTGGTTGTCTGGGAAGTGAGAGGGATAATAGACTGCTGTAATTGGTGCCCCCTGATTTCCTGGCACCCGAGAGGATCGCATGTGTCCGAGTGTGAGCGCCGGCTGACACAGATGGCGGCGGAGCAGGGATGTGATAAACACCCTGGGCAGGGGGATCTCCGTCCAGGAGTGGGCTCCATGCTTTAGTGGTGAAGTCACTGGGAAAAAGAATGGTCAAAGTGGAGGAGGAACAGACACACAGCAAACACACACATATTACCTTACAACATTCGCACGTGAATCAAAAGTTTCCTCACAAAGTGAAAAACATTCCCTCATCACATAATTCTGTTATTCCAACACTGAGCAAAATAAAATCAGCAGGCAGCCTGTTTATACGCACACTAATCCTCTGATCATTACATGATTTCTGGAGTTATCAGATTATTGAAATGAACACGTTAACATCTTAATGTGAGATGGTTTATCAGATACCAGCAGTAATCTGATCATATGAAATCAGATTAACACACCTGGATGTCTCCCCAGTACTCTCATGTCTTCATGCATGTGTACAGGTTAATCTGATTTATTTTGTTCTTTTACGTCTGCGCGTGTGTAAACATGACTGAATCACAGTAAATGGGAATGACGTAGCCAAATGTGAGCAGAAGACAATCATAGGAACTTTGATTCTAACTGTACGTACTCCGAAAGAAATCTGATAATGGACTGAAATGTATAAACTAGGGTTTTTCGATTATTGTATTTCTGAAGTGCATGTGAACGCATCAGATCTGATTGTTACAATTATCTGACAGTTATGGGTTTTTTACGGTCATTAAAGGGACTCAGTGTTTCTTCTTTTTATCGAGCAGGAAGGTGATAAAGGATGAGTGTTGTGGTGCAGAGGTCAGAGCTGGAGGCCGTTGGGTCGGAACGCTGTTTTACCACCGTGTGTGTGTCAGGGCTGTTATGTTAGGTGTGAACTGTGGCCCTGCAGAGCGTTGGGTAACACCAGCGATTGCCCAAGCCAGTTGTTGTGATGATGTCGTAACCAGTTGGACCAGGCCGGGGTTTGTCATGTGAGCCCTTGTTCTCTATCATCCGCCGCCCGGGACGTCAGGCCACGCGTCTCTACGCGATCATGTGTGAGCTTTGGGTTTAATCTGCATAAAGAACAAGAAACTGTGCGTTTTTTGAGTGTGGGCCTTTGAGAGCCTTGGCGGTGGCAGCCTTCAGAAGGGGCAGAGGGGTCAGAGGTCATCTCTGACTCACGGCCTCTGGAATTCAGTTTTCACAAAACGAACACAGGATGCCTAAACACACTCCGAGCTCGGTGCAGCCACAGGAAATGATAGCTCATTAAAAAATGAGATTAGATGGTTCTCATAAATTAAACCTCAGGGTTTCTTCCACATACGCACATTCCAGGAACCAGACAGATGAGGGGTTTCCCCAGCCATTCTCCTCATTTCACCTGAACATTCCTCCTGTTCACATCCCTCCTGGTTATTGATCAGTTTACCCTTTTTACAGTTTCACTGGCAGGTATGACACAAACTCACTCCTTCTGCCAGATGAGGTGAAAGGTTTTTTTCTGTTTTTGTTTATTTTTTTATTTTAAGACTTCATCTTGGTTTTCGGAGCCTTATCATCATTAATATATTTCCATCCCTCATCAGTGCAGATATGTATGACTCTGGCAGCTGCTTGTATTTTTTTGAGGTGCAGATTTTGAGAAAAGTTTGTTGGAGTCATACCTGGAATCTGCAACCAACATCAACAAGGACTGAACTCCAAAAGACACAAACCTGAGCTTTTTTGGTCAGCAAACAAACATTAAACATTAAGTAGTGACTGTGGGAGTTTGTCAACCTCCAGGGCTGATGTGTTTAAGTGCTGCTGTTATATGTTTGACATTTTACACATAAATCTGCATTCTTTATCAGACTGATGAGGACATGGAGTTTTCTATGTCTGCATCGTTATAAATTACCCTCAAATGTGAAATTATATTACCTTTAATATTTGGAATTATTGTTGATTATTATTGATTATTCTGAGACTTTTTTTTGAAGTATTTTAAGTTTTATATTATTTATCTACCTCTGTGTGTGTGTGTGTGTGTGTGTGTGTGTGTGTGTGTGTGTGTGTGTGTGTGGGCTTAGAATGATGTTAGGGCTTTTTATTTCTTTTATCTAAAATACACTTATATTTTAGAGCAGAGGTGTCAAATATATTTTTTGTGGGCCCAAACTAGCCCGCCAAAGGGTCTAATCCAGGCCATGAGGTGAATTTATGAAAAGTAAAAACTACACTGAAGACATTAACAGTCATTTTAGTTCAGGTCCCACATTCAAAACAGTTTCATCTCAAGTGGGTCAGAACCAGTAAAATACAAAAATTACAGTTATGACAATGCATAGTTTACAAACTATCCTTTAACAAAAAAGTGAATAACCTGAACAAATATGAACAACTTTAAATGTCTCATTAGAAGTAAGTGTAATTTTATCAGTATTCTGTCTGTTATTAAATGTTTTGTGTATTTGTAGATCCACTGTGATCTACAAGTTGTAATGCACATGTGTAAATGATAAACTGAGGCAGAATATTAAAATTGCACTTATTTTTATTAATAAATTTTTGTTTTTTTCATGGTTGCTCGTGTTATTCACATTTTTTTAAAGGATGGATTGTGGATGTAAACATTTTTATAATGTAATTGTACTTTTTTCACTTTAAACACAGACAAAAGTTTGAAGTTGTCATTATTTATATATTATTGTGTTATTATTTTACTGGTCTGATCCACTTCAGGTCATATTGGATGGATGTGGCCCCTGAACTAATATGAGTTTGACAGTTCTGTTTTAGGGTAAAATGAAAAGGGTCCTTGAGTTTTGGTTTCCTTATACACTTGTTTCAGTGTGTGATGCTGTACAGATGTACAGACGTACAAACGGCTGCTGTGAGTCTGAATCTGAAGCTCAGTGATGAGTTCGAAGGCAGTGGATGATGTTGCAGCTGTGATTTTAATTTTGTGTGATCAAATTATTGATCCATCGGTGTTACTCATCTCTTAATTTGTCCTTGAATGATGGATTTTACTCATTTTACACATTTAAACTCTTCCTACACACCTTGGTTTTAATTATATGTGAACTTTGTTTCACTGTGTGTTTTAAAATCCTGTTGAGATTATCTTCACATTAAACATTTTTCCTCAAATCCACATATTATTTTCTTACATACCTTTTCCTCAGGTTTCTGTTTTAATATTTTAACACTAAAGTATACAGACGTCCTTGTGCATCAGATATATTTTTAATAGATTTTCTTTTTTTAGTTTCAGTTTGTGACTGAACATAAATGACTGCAGAGACGTATGATGGATTTCCAGAATCTTTCAGTTACAGTTAATAATAGAATCATCACCTACACAACTTTATGAGTTAAACTTATAGTTTATAAGTATTATCAAGTGAGAATAATTTCTAGAAACCAGCAGCTCCTGATGCCTTTTGCAGAAGCTTCTGGAAGTAATTTAATCAATTGGAGAACAACAGTTATAAACTTTGATAGGATCCACACATGCAGAGTTTTATGACTCAAAAACCACCTACATTTAGGACTCGTACCTTTCATTATTATCATTATGCTTTTTTTTTCTCTCCCATATTTGTTTACTCACTTTTCTGTTTTAATGATTAAAGTCACATTTCCTAGAAGTGTTTGGGTTCACAGCTAAAAGGGGATATTTTACAGCATTTTAATACTTTGCAGTAATTCTTTATGCGCTTCAAGTTTTTGGACACACACCCACAATAACTGGGGTATTCACATAAAAAAGAAAATACAGTGAACAATTTCGGATTTAAGATATGTTACAGATTTTACCATGAAAATCCTTCACGAGGTTTTTACACATGTTCCATTTACATGATGATACAAGAATAAAAACTATAACTCAAATGTAGTTTGAGGATCATTTTTCTAAGTTTTGTTGCAGCTTATTTTACAAATTAGAGACATTTATATGAGCTTTGGTTTCATTATAAATGATTCTACATTTTATAGATTTAATTGTAAACTGAATTATTAGAAGAGGCTGCAGAAATGAGTGAATTATACAAAATTTACAACAGAAGGAAAATGTTCTTTTTTGTTCTAATAGAGATTGTATTTAATAGAGAACCTGGATGCTGAAAATCACTTTTTAAAGGTTCTGTAATAGTTTTGTTAAAACCAATTTCTGTCCTCATTTCTCAAGACCATGGAGTTTGAGGAGAAATGTGAGGAATTCTCTATTTCTCTCACAAACCTGTTGTCAAAGTTTGTTCAGGAGCTGCTGAGTAAATACCTGAGGCTCATTGTTTTGCCAAATAGTATCTTCACATTGCTTAAATTAATTGGAGTTCATCATTTTTTCCTCCTTCACCTCCTCAGCTCAGAAAGAACCAGAAAATACTGTTGACATTTACAAACTTTTACTGAACATCAACTAAATATGCAAACACAGATTTACCTCTTGTATTTAATGCATGCACAAGTTACACATATTTCTGTTGTAATTCTAAAGTAACAAATTTATCTCCTCTGTCTGAAGGTTTTACACAGACTAAGCTCTGTACTTACAGTGCAAATTCTCAAATCCAATAATTCACAAAAGGTGAAAAAGTGAAAGTATATTCCCAAAAGGCACAAAATGATCAGATTTTTTAATGCAAAGACCAGGAGTGAGTCCTGACTGTGAGGCATTAAAATGTGTTTTAGTCTGCTAGCTTTGAGCGTCTTTGTTGGTGGATTTGCTCAGGCTCATGACTCAGTGTTGCTCATCGTGTAGGAGATGATTCGCCCGCCATTTCTGAAAACTGCTTCTCTCACTCTTTGTTCTCGCATGTTTACTTTTTACCCGCTCGACTCGTACATTTCTCCCGTGTTTTCCCATTTTTCTTGCTCTTCTGTAAACTCAATATTGGGTTTTCTGGTAGTTTATGTATATTTTCGATTGTTTGGTCAGTATTTTTTTGTGCTTATGTGAAATGAGGAATTTTGTCGAGGTGGGGGATGGGATGAGGGGAAGCTTTGGTTTCCCTCCTAAAAAAAAAAAATCTGACTTGATTTTTGATACAGTTGGCCATTTTCTATTGTGTAATTTAAAGCGTGACTTCCTGTCTGCTTTGTGCTCATTCACATGTAGGATATCCATTACCTGCTATAAAGTTAATCATTACTAAACACCTTCCTTGTTGTGAATTCAGTCATTTTACACAACCTGTTTTTTTCCCACCATAACATAGGTGTCTGTATGTGTGTGGAGGCGGGAAGGGACGGAAATGACTTGACTCCTAAAGAGAAAGTTATCAGCCATAAAGTCAACCGTATGTGACATGTCAGCCCACGCAGACCTGCCTCAAATGTTTGATGTGTCTCTGAGGCTGGATGATACCTCCCCAACGTGAACAAAAGACGAACATGAGGAATGCTTTGAAACAATAGTGCAGGGGGTGTAATTGAGTGTGGAGCCACAAAGGAGAATAAGTGAAGGTCTTTAGTATGTATTTGTTTGGCGATTAATCACTAACTCCAGCTTAGGGATGGGCCACTGGTTCGCTATTCTAGGGCATTCTCTGCAGTCTCTTACGCCTTTTTTTTTTTTTTTTTTTTGAGTGTGTGTATGTGAGAGGAGAGGGGAGGGAGCATGGAGGGGTGGGGGGGTCGGTAGTATGCTTGTAGTTGGTGGCTAAATCTTGTAAAGGGTTTCCTAATATGGGCCGTCTTAACAGGAGTGCCCTCCCCCTGTGGGCCATCCCCTCCAGATCTCAGCCAGTGATGACACAGCTCGGGTACGACTCACTTCCTCATTAATTGGCCTAAACCAGTTCTTACAGGAACCGCCTGTGATAAATGTGAGAGTTCTGAGAAGTCATTCATTTCTCCTCGCTGCAGCGGCAGAGGAGGCACTGCAGGGGAGTTGAACGGGTTCACCGATGTGTGTGTGTGTGTGTTCGAGGCGGAGGAGGCTGGTTTGTGTGCGAGCAGAGCTGAGCGAGCGGCAGAATGTGACTGACTACTGCTGCCGCCGCTGCCGTATGAGGACCGGCCAACTTTTTTCTGCTTTCTTCTTTTTTCATTTATTTCTCTCTTTGCTTTTTTTGTAACAGTGTATTTGCTAAAGCCGTGGTACATTCTGTACTTTTTTTTCTCTGTGGGTTTCAGTGTTTGTGTGTGTTTGTGGGGATGAGCAGTGAAGGGATTGCACTCGTTGATCCCTCCGTCTTTCTCTCTCCTCGGAGGGAGGAAGCGGGGCGACCGACACTGTACAGGAGATAGGACAGCATGCCTCCCTTTGTTGCTGCCCTTGGGCTGGTGAGTAACAATGATGTGACGTGATTTGTACCCCCCCCCCCCCACACACACACACCCTCCTCCTCCCCCTTTTCTCCCCCCATACCTCCTCTTCCCTCCCCTCTCTTTCTCCCCTCTTCCTTCCCTCCCTCTTTCCCTCCTTTTCCTCTCTTCCTCCCTCCCTCCCTGTCTTCTCCCCCCTCTGTCTGTCTGTTGTTGGACGCAGAGCTGTTCCACTGCTGGGTGCGGCACTGCAGAAGCCCTTCAGGGACTACTTGGAGGCCCAGAAGGCCAAGCTGCACCATCGCGCCGGCGAGGGGATCCCAACTGTAAGTACAGGGGCCTCAGCCCCCGACTCACAGCCTCTATTCATTCACATGAGCGCGCCAAGAAAAGAATGCAGCCCCTCACTTTTCCCTCGTTCGCTCCTTCTGCCTCTACTTTTTTGTCCTCTTCTTCTCTTTATCTCAGCCTTCTTTTATTTCTCTAATCCGCACATTTCAGTCCAGTTTCACACACTTTACCTGCGCCTCTCATTTCAATTAATGTTAAAGATTTATTTGCGGTTTGACCTTTAACAGTGAATAGTGTTGATGTTTTATCACACTTTGAGCTGTAGTCTGACTGTAGATTACACAGGCTTGTTTAGGGCCAGAATGACAGAGTAGGTTAGCGCAGCTCTGGGCGGGCTGGAGGGGAGGGAGGAGAGTGAGGGAAGGGGGGGGGGCAGCAGGAGGAGAGGGGCCAGTGTGGGGTCTGGCTTCGGTCTCTGTATTGAACTGTACTACTGTAGCATGGGGCGTGCTGACTCATGCTCCGTCTTACCAATTGGGAGAGTGTGTGTGAGTGTGGTCACTCCCCTATGTGTCACACACACACACACACACACACACACTTGCACTCGCTGCCCCGCCTGAACCCAGCACTGACTGTAGACTGGGGCGGGGGCCCCCCCTCCGCCACTGACAATCCATCAAAACCCCCTGTCTAGAACAAAAAGAGCCAGTTGTAGCTGTAGCCTGTTTGTCTTTGAAAGCCTTTTTTCCTCTTTGCCATCGCTCACTCTCTTTTCTCTTACTTGCTCTAAGTTGATTCATTGAAAACCATTTTTCTTTTTTTATGTGCTCACTAGGAAGGAGAAGAAAAAGGATAGACTTTGAGTTGCACAAGGACAGATTAAGGCATTTCTAGAACAATGTTCCTTTTTTCTTGTAACTTGAGCCTCCTGCAGTTACAGGAGAGAAGCGAGGCAATTTAAGTTGGTGGAGGCAGGCTGCAGGCTGGGGTCAGTGGGGGCGTTAGGAGGGAGGATGGCGGGGGCTGCCGCGTGTTTTATTACCCCTGATCTCTATCTGTCCTGCACATGGAGCTGGATCCCCACCTCGCCTACAGCATCAGGAGCAGAGGGCGAAGGGGGCGACGGGGGGAGGCCTGGCGGTACTGACCCGGCTTCTCTGTGTTTTCTCTGTGGTTCTGGCAGGAGGAGAGCTGGCTGTCATGGCTCTTTGAGAAGGTTGTGGTCTTCATGGTATGCTTCTTTGTCTGCTCCATTGTCAACTCGATGGCCCAGAGCTACGCCAAACGCAAGCAGCAGGAGAAGTTCTCAGCAGGCAAAATGGACTGAAGGCCGGCCCGCCGTCACGTCGAAGCGTCAGGAGCCCCGCTGCTCCTGGGCCCCACATCTGCCCCTGATAGCCCACCTTCACCCCTAGACAAATATCAGCCTCCGTCTGGTTTCTGTCTTGTTGTTGTAGCAACATGTTTATGTCGAACTTGGACTTGCATTTACTTGCTTTTGAAGGCTTTGCATTTGGTAGTGATTTCTGCGATTGTTGTGTGTAAGGTAGGTGCTAGCTTGTGTGTGTGTTAAACGTTGTGTTATTAAGGCTTTGGCGTTAGGCATCTCCTGAGCACGTGAGAAAAAGCTGCAGGCGGTAAACGTCCTCATTCAGTCATTAAGTTGCACAGTTGGTTCCAGTAGAAGAGGAACCTCCAAGTCTTAGTCACTTGCAGTGACTTTTTCTGAATAAGCTAAGGTTGTTTTTGTTGATTATTTTATGAATGTTCTAGAAAACAGCGCCAAGGTTCAGTTACTTGTCGAACGCCTCATTTACTTATTATCTCTAATTGACAGTTAATGAATTAAGTTCCTGTGTATTTCTTAGCTTCTGGGGCTGATGTGCAGTATTGTCCATGCGCTGTCGACTGTAAAGAACTCAGTGTAAGTGAGTTTGAGTAAAAGACATGAATTCCTGTTTGTCCCTGTACTTCAGACTGTGTGCTCAGTAAAGCTCATCTGGGTACTTTTGGATGAGAAATGATAAATTGGGTCTGAATCACCCTGCTGGTCCCTTTGTCTGCCCTTATTGTTCTGCTTACAGGAAGACAGCCCATGAGTCAGCCTGGGGCCGCTCCAGCAGATGCAGCCGAATATTGAATCACATCTACCAGTGTGTGTGAAACAGACACACACACACATAGTAGTTTGTGTTGGAGTGGCCGCCACATTTGTCGCTCTCCCTTTTATCTTTTATGGATTAAAGCAGATTGTGCTCCACTAATAGACTAGTCTGCCTGGAAGTCTGAGGATAGCACAGCCACAGCTCCCATTCACTTCCCCAGCCGTGGTAGGTGTTTCTCTTTGTCTTTACTTGTCCGTGGAGCTTTTTTTTTTGCGTCCTCACCACAACAGGCTCATGTTTGACATTACACCAGCAGCCTCTAAAGCGACGCTCATTCTCAGTGTTAATTTTTGCCTCTTTTTGTTCGTTGGATAACACCAGCTGGCTTTAGATCTATGCAGTACCTTCTTTTTTTTCCAGCCAAACCTGCTCTTTTTTCTTCTTCTCTGTGCCGCTGCTGTGCTACGCTGGACTGAGCGCAGTGGGCGCTAGAGCAGGCACAAGCGGGAGGGAAAAAAAAAAAAAAAACCTCCAGCGCACAGTGAAAAGCGTCTGTACCGTTACCTCAGCTGAACCTTCGAATGAACTCGTTGCACTGCCCCAGTCACGGAGCCAGGAGACGAATCACTCGAGTAGATTCAAAACAGAGGGGTACTGTTGAGCGGCTGAACCCTGCGCTCGGCTCTCACTCCACTCACAGCCTTCACATCTCCTCTCTCCTGCCACGGTAAGTAGGATTAGGATTTTTTTTTTTTTCTTTTTTCATTGTTGTCGGTTTCTGTCCATGTGTTCGTCTCAGGCATGTCCGTCACTCTCTCGGCCTGTCAGATAGCTTATCAGACTGGTGTTGGCTGTTAAGATTGCAAGGCGACAACAGTCTGTAGGCTGTCTGACATTTCGGGCTCTTTCATCTGACCAGCATCCTGTTTTGTCCTCCTTCTGTTACTGTCATTGTCTCAGTTAGCATCAGTTCCCATTCGGAGGTGTGTGCCGCAGTGTCACTTCCCTTTTATCCCAACGGCTTGTGAAACGTCGGAGACATGAGTCTATTGTTTATTTCCTCCATGCTGACGTCCGTGAGGGTTTTTTTTATGTGGTTTTACGTGGGGAAGTGTGTTCTCGCATGTTTGCAAGCGCAGATGCGGTGATGTCAGCAGCGTACGACTGTGTGTGTGTGTGTGTGTGTGTGTGTGTGTGAGTTGGCTCTGTCCTCTTGAATTTCCAGAGAATCCAGACAGTACACACCTTATTGCAACACATTACATTGTGACACTCAGTCCTAGGTATGGTACACGCAGTGCTCACCCAGCTCTCCCCTTCCCTTTTACACTTCCCTCTTCTCTTTTACTCAGAACTTTCCTCTGTTGCTCAATACTCACTTTTTCGTAGGAGGCGTTTTGCCTTTTTATTGGAGCAGCTCTCTTAAGGGGCTGTTTTTGCGAGGGCCACAAATTCGTAATTATACAAAGCTGAAAATCATTGGATACTCCTGCCACAAAGCCTCAGTTTTATTTTGGATTTCTCTTTTTTTTTTTTTTTTTTTTTTTTCTGCTACAAAAAAGGGGTAAAACTTTTTCTGGTCATGAAGGCAGAATCATTGGATAACACTGGAATGACTTGCTGGCTCAGGGAGTGTGTTTTTCTTGGCAGTTTCAGAATGTCCTGTTCCATAAGGGAGCCCCCTTTTGGCATGTGTCTGAATATGTGTGTGTGTGTGTGTGTGTGTGCAAAGCTTTTCTACAAATTCTGTTTCTATTTCTCTGTGTAAGTGCCTGTATTTCTACTCTAAAACATGTCTGTGCCCGGCTTATTTTCGAGGTGTACACGCTGTTTTTTTTTTTTTCACCTGCTTTTCCTATAAATAAAGTTTGTTGAAAAGAGCATGGGTGTTCTGTTCTTTTATGTGATAAGTCTTGACCACAGCGGGGCCGGCGTTGACCCTCAGGCCTCTGAAGAATCTCACATGTCAGCCGAGGCGAGGGACAAGGAGGATACCGAGTCCATCACAACTCCAGTTTCCCCGTCTAACGTTTCACATCCAAACAGTTATCACATTACTGATTTGCTCTCTCCACACTGACATCATCTCCATTTCAGATTCCAAGTCCTGAGCCTTTAGAGTGAGTTATGGGCACTTACAGCTACACTTGTGCTCTTGTTGCAAAGCTTGTATTTAAATACACCAACCTGATACCTTCAGGTTTTTACGAGTATCACAAGTTAGTGTCGGTGAAAACAGATTATTCACAAGGTTTTCACTGTGTTTAAAAAGATTATTGTTGCATTAAATGTCCAGAGAAACTGGGTTAATCATAAGTTAAAAGTAATTTCAGTATGTTTTAAAAAAGTTCTTATTACACCAACGCTCAGAACTAAGATATAATATTCATTTAATTTTAAGACAGAACACACTGCACTTTTTATTTTTACTTTTATTACAAGTCAATATCAGCAAAAAAGAATGACTCGGTTTATTTTTGCAAAGCTTGTATTTAAATACACCAACCTGATACCTACAAGTTTTTACGAGTATCACAAGTTAGTGTCGGTGAAAACAGATTATTCACAAGGTTTTCAATGTGTTTAAAAAGATTATTGTTGCATTAAATGTCCAGAGAAACTGGGTTAATCATAAGTTAAAAAGTAATTTCACTGTTTTTAAAAAGGTTCTTACTACACCAACGCTCAGAACTAAGACCTAATATTTGTTTAATTTTAAGACAGAACACACTGCACTTCAGCACTTTTATTTTTACTGTTAATACAAGTCAATATCAGCAAAAAAAACTAAAAAAACCCCACTTTATTTAAAGGACGTGGACTGTTGTGTTCCTGCCTGTATTTACCGTCCACCATTAAAATGTTTACGGTGCCAATATTTGGTGTTTCACCTTCATCACCTGACAGTTCAGTTAGTTTTTTCTTCTTTGATACAGTTTGAACATGTAAGACTTGAAAAAATGAACAAAAAACGTTTAAAAAAAAGTCGTCAATGACGGTAACTGACAAATGATGCAATAATTAACTAAAAATGTTCATTACTAAGTCAAAAACACTTAATATTCATATAAAAAAATAACACTGATGTCTTTAAAAGTGGCTTTTATTTGAATTAAAAGTCAAGTTTGCATTTATTTACAGCATTAAAAATGTTAATGCAGGTGTTTAGTTTTTTCAGAATGAACTTTGTGTCTGCATTAACAGAATAAATAAAAAGCATGAGGTGAGATTAACATGTAAAACAAAAGATGGGATTAAGAAGAAATGTCTGTGCAATAGAAGTACACTGTACATGCGGCCCAGGGGCCAAATCCAGCCCACCAAAGGGTCCAGTCCGACCCACCAAAGGGTCCAGTCCGACCCACCAAAGGGTCCAGTCCGACCCACCAAAGGGTCCAGTCCGACCCACCAAAGGGTCCAGTCTGACCCACCAAAGGGTCCAGTCTGACCCACCAAAGGGTCCAGTCCGGCCCACCAAAGGGTCCAGTCCGGCCCACCAAAGGGTCCAGTCTGACCCTGGGGTGAATGTGTGAAATACAAAAATTCTACTGAAGATCTGAATCCTTTTAGTTCAGGTTCCACAGACAGACCAGTTTCATCTGCAGTGGGTCGGATCAGTCAAATACTGTCATAAAAACCTGTAAATACTCACAACTCCACATTTTTCTCTTTGTAAATGGAAACACTTTCATGTCCTTTTCCTGTATTTACACTAAAACTAACTGACATTTCACAAAAACATGAATAACCTGAACAAATATGAACATTTTGAAATGTCTGAAGTGTAATTTGAACAATATTCAGTCTGTTCTTAAATGTTTTGTGTGTTTGTAGATCCACTGTGATCTGTACGTTGTAATGCACATGTGGAAATGATAAACTGACAGAATATTGTTCAAATTACACTTAGTTTTCTGAAGAACTTTCAGTTTATTCATGTTATTCACATTGTTTTAAAGGACAGTTGGTAAATGTAATCGTTTTCACTGCATAATTTAACTTTTTTTTGCTCTAAAACAGGCCTGTCAAACTCATGTCAGTTCAGTTCCACATTCAGTCTAATCTGATCTGCAGTGGGACTGCAGCAGTCAAATAATATAAGTAATAGGATAAGAACTGATGAATAATGTCAACTCCAGTGTTTTCTCTGTTTTTGAGGGAAAAAAGTCAAATTCTTTAATGAAAATGTTTACATGTACGAACTGCACTTGAACATAACATGAACAAATATGAACAACCTGAAAGTTCTGAAGAAAAATCAGTGCAGTTTTAACAATATTACACCTTAGTTTATCAATTATACATGTGCATCACAACGTACAGATCACAGTTTATCTACAAATACACAAAATATTTAGCAACAGGCAGAATATTAGTAAGATTCCACAGACTGCAGACATTTTTGTTCAGGTTTTTTCACATTTTTTGTAAAAGGCTAGTCTGTAAATGTAAACATTTGTGTAATTTTACTGTTTTTACACTGAAACAAAGGAGAAAAAAATGGTTTTCATTATGTATAGTTTATTCTGATAGTATTTTACTGGTTCTGACCCACTTTACATTGAATTGACCAAAAATAAATTCAACATCCTTGATTGTTCATGTCTTCAGTGTAATTTCTGCATTTCACACATTCATCCCAGGGCCGGACTGGAGCCTTTAGTGGGCCGGATTTGGCCCCCGGGACGCATGTTTGACACCTGTGCTGTAAAACATAGAGGAAAGTTTGGAGCTGACATTATTTCTATATTATTGTGTTCTTATTTGACTGGTGCAGCCCACTGCAGATCAGACTGAACTGAATGTGGAACTGAACTGACATGAGTTGGACAGAACTGCTGCACATGAAGGATGTTTTAGCCCGCTTTCCTTTGTTCCACATCACTTTTTTTTATTTATTTATTTATTTATTTATTTATTTATTTGTGGTGAATTGATGAAAGTAAAAGGAGGAACCTGACATTTGATCATGTGACGGTGTGGACATGGCGTCCAGAGGTCAGACACCAGTGACAGACGCCTGTTCCCACAGTGGCCACACCCACAGCACCAAGAACAAGACCCCCCCCCCCCCCCCCCCCCCCAGGCTGCTGCCTCAGGGCTCAGGCTGAAAACCCAACATGCAAATCCTGCCTGTCCAAACAGGCGGGGGTCTGATGCTCACTGACGCTGCTGTTGTTGGTCCTCCTCGTTCTCGTCTCCGTGTGCTCCACATAGTTTGGATCCGGCAGAAGGACCACCCCACTCACATCACCTCTCGCCGTCTCTCACTCTGTTGTTTTTTCCTTCCTTCCACTGAAGGATGCTGAAGTATCCCTGACTTGCCGCGCCCCCCCCAGCCCACTCTGCCTTTGCGTATCCACTTGGCTCCTTCACACTCTGTCTCGTTACATTACAGCGACCGTGAGGAGGTTTTTGTCTTCTCTTTCTTCGTTTCTAAATCACATTAAGTTCTTTTGTTTTTGGATCAAAGCTGGAGTTGGTGAAACTAAACCAAACCATTTAAAGAATCTGATCAGACAGAGGATTTACTGATGTATTCAGATTAAAAAAGACAAGAGGTTTTATTAAAGGAAAAAAAATTCACAATAACATGAATTTAAGTAAAAAAACATTTATTAACGCAGGATGGATTCAAGATAAAGGAATCTGGAGACAGAGGTGATGATGCAATAGTTCAGAGACTTTTTAAACACAATGGTCTGGACTGGTTTGATGACTGAACAACAAATACCCAAAAGTATTAATAATACTACTAATAAAGTAAAGTTATCTTCATAATCATAATGAAAACATGAGCCATAGTCGAACAGTAAAAGTCAAATATTTACTCAAGTAAAAGAACAAACTATTCCCAATATTAAAGTTGTAAAAGTACATAAAATCTCAGTATTTTACTGTAGATGGTTGTGTATACTGATGTGAAGTGTCATTTTATATAAAAGATAATGGGATTTTATTACTAGATTTGAATGAAAAATGATGTAAGTGAAAGTATTTGAGTAAAAAGTGCAGTATTTTTACCAAGAAAGTTGTTGTTGTAGCAAAAGACAGATGGTGTAAAATACCTCTGAGGATCTGATCAGACAGAAGATTTACTCATGTTTTCAGATTAACCCTTTCATGCACAGTGGTCACTCCAGTGGACACTCCAGTGGACACTCCAGTGGACACTCCAGTGGACAGTTACTCTACAGCTGTTCTCATATATTCATGAGTTTTGTTTAGAGCTGAAACTGATTAATCGACTAGGTGCTTCAAGTCAATGCAAAAAGTCCTGATTCGATTAATCGACTGGAATTGATTGAAGGGAAATATTCTATTACAGTTTTCCTGAACTGAAGCTTCTTTGTGCGTCACAATAAGCGTCCGTGTGAAACACAACAGTGGAACCAAATTTAAAAACAGCAGAGAAATGAAGGAAACAAAGCTGTGATTCAGCAGAACTGTGGTTGGAGGACTTGTTTGGATCACTGGGAGTCGATTAATCGGTGTCAGCTGTAGTTTGGTTGTTTTAGTTCCAGATCAGCCGACACAGTGGACGCTTTTGCACCATCCCATAATAATACACTGCAGTTCACGCCATCACTGCTGTTCTTCGTAAACCTGATCTGCACTAACATGTTTGAGTGGAAATCAGTTACTAATTGTTGTTATCCCTCTGGTACCCTGTCCACCAAGGCCCTCACTAAACACCAGGTGTGCCTTTTTCACACACTTGTGGAATAATGTCAAAAAAATGTTCAAACAGTTTGTTTTTAATTCTTTTACACTTTTTTCTGTTTCATCAACTTGAGCCGTAAATAAAAATACCAAATACTTAATAATTGTCACATTTTTTAACCCTTTAAATGCTGTGTTTGTAATGGAAACAAACCATTTTTTTATGCAAAAAACACACAATTTTTTTTTTTTTTTTTCAGTTTTCTACATAAAAAGTGGATCACATATTATTAAATTTTTTCATCCTGGCATATGTCAGTGATTAACTCCAACACTGGTTTATTTGTATTATTATTTTTGGCGCTAGGTCAAATGTTCAAAAATACTAGCATCTGTCACCAAGTATGCGTAAAATGCACACCTATAAATCAAACTATTAAATATTATATATTTATTTATTTTTCTGCTCTAATTTGATTTTATTTTTGTAAATCCAGGTCAGTCCTAATCATACAGATCAAATGTTAGAAATAGTGCGTTTTCTGCACACTGGGCAGACAGATGCTAGTCTGGTCATTTTCTTTTGTTTACAATGTGCACAGTTTAGTTGGTGGACAGAATTTTAAAGATCATGCAAAAATGAACAACTGTTGAATTCTGACCTTATTTAAATTGTGAAAAATAATATGAAGTTTTTTAACACAAAGTGCAAAGTGTGCGTAAAACGCACACCTGGATACCAGAGGGTTAAACTGTAATTAACAGTTTTCTTAAACACAAACTTTTTTTTGCATATTTTCTCCATGAAGTCAGTAATAACTAGTATTAGAGTGTTTACGACCCGAAGGTGAAACATATTTAAAAAGGACACCAGAGTCAAAAGGGAATAATTCAGAAGAACAGATTTTATTTTATTAGATCTAGTTTTGTTTCCTTCTTTGTCGTTTGAACTTCTTTAACTTCTTTTAAGTTTTTTTTTTTGTAAATTATCTCCATGAAGTGAGTAATACCTAGCATTAGCATATGTTCAAATGTGAGAAAACGTCTGATTAGCTGCATTAAACATGTTTTTATTTCATAGTTTTCACACAGTTTATCAGTAAATATGTGTCTTTGCTTCAAACATTAAATGCATGCTGTCCAACTGAGTGGATGTTTTTGTAACTCCATAAAAAAACAGGTTCATTAAAGAATTTTCAATCACTCTGGTTTTTTCCAGGCCTGAAAAAGAATAAAAACACTCAATAAATAAAATCTTGACTACGGTTCTCATAATTCATGCATCAAAGGGTTAAAAATGACTTGAGGTTTTATTGAAGAAAAGAAAAACACTTTCACAATAACATGAATTTAACTACTGAGTGAAAGTATTTGAGTAAGAAGTGCTGCATTTTTTTTTTTTTTTTTTTTTTTTTTTTACCAAGAAAGGAGTTGAATAAAAGAGGAGTAGTAGCAAAAGATAGAAAAATGGCATAAATACCCCAAATGTCTCCTATTGGTCTGTTTCTTCAGTCCACAGTTCTGTGAAGTTCCAGTTTCAGCCACATGTTGAATCATCACTAAAACAATATTGAGTCAGAGCTGAGGAAGACGACGAAACGGAGGAAAAGAATTATACAGTTCTGTCCCACTCCTGTCAGTTCAGTTCCACATTCAGTTAAATCTGATCTGCAGTGGGACGCACCAGTCAAATAAGAACAGAGTAATATAGAAATAACGTCAACTCCAAACTTTTCTCTGTTTTAGAGTGAAAAAGTAAAATTGAACAATGAAAATGTTTCCATCTACAAACTCTCCTTCCAACCAATGTGAATAACATGAACAAACTGAAACTGTCAGTGTAATTTGAACACTATTCTGCCTCAGTTTCTCATTTCTACATGTTCATTAGAACTGACAGATCCCAGTGGATCTACAAACACCAAACATTTAACAACAGGCTGAACATTGTTAAAATTCTACGTACTTCTCTTCTCCTCCTCAGACCCAGCTCTGGGTTTTCTGTTCACATTTGTAGACGAGAGTTCCACAACTTTATCCCAAAAAAAAGGAAAATAAAACTGTCCACCACAAAAGGACATTCCATCCAAATGTTAAAAACTGCATCTGAAAAAACACTGTTGCATCCTGATGTTTCCAACACAGACACTGATTGACTAAGAAATAAAAACAGCTGGTGCTGCTGACGTCCTGGTCTGAGGAGGAGAAGACATTTCAGGTTCATATTTGTTCAGGTTATTCTTTTTGTTTTTTGTTTTTCAATTATACTTTGTTTTAGTGTAAATACATGAAAATATTTACATTTACTAAAAGAAAAAGATTGCAGTTGTCATTATTTCTGTGTTCTTCTGATCGTGTTTTTCTGCTCCTGCCCACTGCAGATGAAACTGGTCTGAATGTGGAACCTGAACTCAAAGGATCGTTCAGATCTTCAGTGTCATTTTTGCATTTCTCACATTCATCCCAGGGCCGGACTGGACCCTTTGGGGGGCCGGATTTGGCCCCTGGGCCTCATGTTTGACACCTGTGGAATAATGGAAGACAGGATTTGACAGATGAAGTGTAACAGGGTAAGAAACAGGAAAACGATCAGAATGATCCAGATGAAAGCAGGGCCGTTCACACTGGGGGGCCTCTCCATGATGAGGGGCCCGCTCGTCTCCACATATTCGGACTTTGAATTCTTCTTGGATCGTCGTCCTTCTCTTCTCCACATGTGCTCGTGCGTCTTCAAACCCCTTTAGTCGTCTGTTGTGGTTTTAGCGCCGACATCAAACAGGCTTATCAGCGCCTTCAGACCGCGGCTGCTCATAATTCACTCCATCTGAGAGCAGATCCTCCGTCTCTTTTAAATGACATCACTGGACGGCTTCGCATGTGCGACCGGCTCCGCCCACTTACCAACAGGCAGCCTCTGCTGAGGTTTGATTTACTCTGATTTCAATGGAAGAACTCACACCCACTCCATCTGATGATGTGGTGATCCACAGCGACGCAACACACAGAGCACTGAAGCAGGGCCGTCAAACATGCTGCCCGGGGGCCAAATGCGGCCCCCCCAAAGGTTCCAATTCCACCCCTGGGATGTTTTTGCAAAGTCAAAAATTACACAGTCTCGAACTGAATCAAGCAAAAAATAAAAATAAAATTAACTTGAACTAAGGAAAAAATATTGGATTAAACAGAAAAAGCTTTTCAATTAAGTAAAAAAATCTTGAATTAAGCAAAAAAAAAAAAAAAAAATCTTCAATTTAGCAAAAAATCTTGCAAAAAACAGTTTTTGCTTGAATTAAAAAAAAATGTTGAAATGCGCAAAAAAAATCTTGAATTAAGCCAAAAGAATTTTTTTAATTTAGCAAAAAATCTTAAATTGAGAAAAAAAATCTTGAATTTAGCAAAAAAAAAAAAAAAAAAATCTTCAATTTAGCAAAAAATCTTGCAAAAAAATAGTTTTTGCTTGAATTAAGAAAAAATGTTGAAATGCGCAAAAAAAATCTTGAATTAAGCCAAATTTTTTTTTTTTAATTTAGCAAAAAATCTTGAATTGAGAAAAAACATCTTGAATTTAGCAAAAAAATTCCTAAATTTAGCAAAAAAACTTGAATTAAGCAAAAAGAAATCTTGCATTAAGCAAAAAATAATAATTTTAGCTTGAATTAAGGAAAAAATGTTGAATGAAGCAAAAAAAGTCTTCAGTTAAGTAAAAAAAAAAATCTTGAATTAAGTCAAAAAAAATTGAATTAAACAAACAAACAAAAAATCCTAAATTTAGCAAAAAAAAAAAAAAAAAGAATTAAGCACAAAAACGTTAAGCAAAAAAAATCTTGAATTAACAACTTCAAATGTTTGTCTTTGTTTTAGTGCAAAAATCCCATTAAATTGTGAAACTCTTTCCATTTCCAAACTCTCCTGTACCAATAAAATGTGACTAACCTGAACAGATGTGTCCAACCTGAAATGTCTGTATTAAATTCAGTCCAGTTTGAACTCTTTTCTTCCTGTTCCTCAGTGTTTAGTGTCTTTGGAGATCTGATCCAGAATGCACATGGACTAATGAGAAGTGGAGGAAGAAGACTGAGAAAATTACACTGATTTTTCTGAAGAAATGTCCGTTTTTTTTGTTTGGATAGTTTATAGAAGTAAGTATTTTCATAACTGAATGTTTTTTTTTTGCAGTAAAACACAGACATAAATGTGCAGTTGTCATTCTTTCTGGGTTCTTCTGTTCTTCTTTTCCTGGTCGGTCCTCTGCAGATCACATCAGACTGAATGTGGAACCTAAAGAACAGGAGTTTGAGAAACTACGTGGACAAAAGTATGTGGACACGTTGAATCCAGGTGTTTGTGTTCTAACAGGCTCTGGGATCCAAAACAATAAGGACTAATGTCAGAATAGAGTTTAATATTATGGGATAGGTATCAGTGTATCCGTTAGTTTAGTTTAACCCTTAGCTCCGCCCCCTCAGGCATTTTTATCCATTTTTCTGTTTTTTGTTTTCTTTTGTTGTTTTTCATTTGTTGATTGTTTTTAGTTCTATTTTTGAAATCCAACATCTTTTATTCTTAGATGTGTTTGATTTTCCCATGATGCATTTCACACCCTCTGGTCACCCTCCTGGACAAAAATGTACACACACAAAAAACTACGATCAAACCATCATTCATCAATATTTTCTTCTTCTTCTTCTTCTTCTTCTTCTTCTTCTTCTTCTTCTTCTTCTTCTTCTTCTTCTTCTTCTTCTTCTTCTTCTTCTTCTTCTTCTTCTTCTTCTTCTTCTTCTTCTTCTTCTTCTTCTTCTTCTTCTTCTTCTTCTTCTTCTTCTTCTTTTCAATCAAATCAGTTTTGTTGCTAATCTTTGACCTATCCAAGGCTCTAATAACCACCAATGTTTCATCCACCTACTATTTATTTTATGGAAAATATTACATTTTTTGTGTGTGTGTTTTGTAAATATTCACTCAGAATTGTTTGAGATTTATAAAAAAAAAAAAAAAAAAAAAAAAGCAAGAAAAAATGTCGACGTGTGATGATTTTATAGTCGTTTTTGGTGTGTGTGCATTTTTGTTGATGAAAGTGACCAGAGTTTGTTTTTTTTTTTACTCTGATTTTAAATGTTCTTCCTCTAAATTTCTAAAATATTTTTCATGCTCTGACTGTAAATAATAATTTTCTACCACAACTAACCATCGACTTTCATCACATCTGACTGAGGAAGAAAAATCTCCTGTTAAACTTTAAGGAAATCTTGATGTTTGTAAACTAAATGGACATAAATATTGGGACACATCATATCTACAGCTGTCAGATGTCCTGTTCATGAGGATCGGAGATAAAAACATTAATATTTCCTTTAAGTTTAATGTTGGTTTTTCTTCCTTGGTGAGATGTGAAGATGTAGATGGTTAGTTTCGGTAGAAAATTATTGAGAGAAATGAAGTCAAAACCATCTCTGAGGCATTTTGGAAGCAAATATAACAATTAAACCCTTATGCCTCCAAAAAAAAAAACAACAACACTCTGGTCACCTTCATCAACAAAAAGGTACACGCACCAAACACTACTATAAAATCCTCACACATCAACATTTTTTCTTGGTTTTGTTTTGTTTTTGTTTTTTTTTACATAAATCTTTTAAACAACTTCCCCTCTGCTCAAAATTACCAGTCATTCAACGGTTTTCAGGATTTTAACCCTATAAATGCCAGTTTAACCTTTTGAATTCTGAGTGAATATTTACAAAACACACACACAAAAAATGTAATATTTTCCATAAAATAAATAGTAGGTGGATGAAACATTGGTGGTTATTAGAGCCTTGGATAGGTCAAAGATTAGCAACAAAACTGATTTGATTGAAAAGAAGAAGAAGAAGAAGTAGAAGAAGAAGAAAATATTGATGTATGATGATTTGATCGTAGTTTTTTGTGTGTGTACATTTTTGTCCAGGAGGGTGACCAGAGGGTGTGAAATGCATCATGGGAAAATCAAACACGTCTAAGAATAAATGATGTTGGATTTCAAAAATAGAACTAAAAATGATCGACAAATGAAAAAAACACAAAAACAACAGAAAAATGGACAAAAATGCCCGAGGGGGCGGAGCTAAGGGTTAAACCAAACTAACCAATACAATGATATGTATCCCATAATATTAAACTCTGTTCTGACATTAGTCCTTATTGTTTTGGATCCCAGACCCTGTCAGAACACAAACACCTGGATTCAACGTGTCCACATACTTTTGTCCACATAGTGCACCTATCTCCCCTGTCACTCAGTGAACTGTGGGTATTTGAACGCAGCATCTGCTCTTCTCGCCCACGCCTTGCCAACATGGCCGCCAGCCAGGTGCCAGGTGGCAGCGGCGGGTCGCTGTGACGTCACATGACACGCCCCCGCCTCGTTTGTCTTTGGCTTTTCTTCAAGGAGTTCAAGCCCGACTCACAGATTAAAAGCAGCATCAATCAGAGCGGAGCCGTCACCAAATGTTCTTTGGGCTTCCGCAGAACGTCTGTGTATCAAACAAACGGAAAACAAGTGGTCTTTGTGCCGCGCTCAGAATGCGTCTGCGCCCGTTCTTTCATGGACCGACACAAAGACGAAAGCTGCCGGTGCCTTTGTGTGGATGCATGTCCGAACAAGACAGGAGGCCGGCAGAGCTGCAGGAGCACCGGCCACGCTGCTGCGCTGCTTATTCCACACTTCTGCCAAAGAAAGTGCGTCATTCAGGTGTGTCCTGAACGCCCAGGGCCCTGAAGCACAGAGGACGCAAGAAGACGCCGTACGCAGACAGGAAAACAGATCATGAATCTGAGAAGTGTGCTTCAGCCGCGTCTACACTGCACAAAGATCTTTTCTGTCGTGGGTTTGATGTCTTTCCTTTTCGTTTTTCATCCATTTAGGTTCTTGATGTTGAGAAAACACACAGTGATGCTAAAGACAAATAATGGATCATCCATCAAGTAAAGAGTCTAAAGTGCAGACATCTGGGTGAAAATGTCAAAGGAAAAGTACAAACTCAAATCTGCAGGAGAAATCTGAAACTGAAGGACAAAACAGCTGCACTTCCACTACGTCTGATGCAGAAAGATGAAAAAGAACCGACCTGAATCACTTTGAATGTGGCTTATATTTACATATGTATGAACCTTCTCAGACCCAGGACATGTCAGCACAGGACCAGCTGTTTTTGTTTTTTATTCAATCAGTGCCGATTTTGGAAACATCCTGATGCAACAGTTTGTTCAGATGCAGTTTTTAACATTTTGATGGAATGTCCTTTATGGTGGACAGTTTTCTTTTCTTTGTTTTGTTTTTATAAAGTTGTGAAACTGTTGTCCACAAATGTGGACAGAAAACCCACAGCTGGGTCTGAGGAGGTGAAATAAATACATAAATAAATGAATGAATGAATGAATGAATGAATGAATGAATGATTGCATATCTCTTTTTCAAGAGTGACCTGGCCAAGAAAAACAGCAGAACACACAGTTTCAGTTTCTGACAGACAAAACCAACACATAAAAAGAGGGAGAACAAACCAAACTGAGCACACTTATAATCGATAATGACACAACAATCATCTGCACGTTTCAAAACGGTCACACTGTCCAGGCTGACTGGTTCAAGTCCCAGTAATGACACAGATGTTCCTCAGACACCAGTCTGAGGCACAGGTGTCCTAGTTGAATTCAGCTCCACATTCAGTCCGGTTTGAGCTCCGGTGGGCCGCAGCAGAAAAAGAACACAATAACCAGAAGTAATGACAACTTGAAGTATTTCTGTTTGTTTTAGGATAAAAAAAGCAAAATTGCATTATGAAAATGTGAAAAACCTGAACAACTGCAAACAACCAGGAAATTTCCTGAGAAAAATAAGTGCAGTTTCAACAGTATGATGTCTCAGCTCATTCTGAAACCCTTCCAGCTCACAGTGGATCTACAAATGCACAACGCACTGACCAGTAAAATAAGAACATGATGCTCAGATAAAAAAGGCAACGGCAAAACGGTAGAAATGACGTCAGAATACACGCCCCTGGGTTTCTGACCTGTCTCACGCACTACAACAGCGATGCCTTCGAAAACTATGGAAACCATTCCATGACTGTTTACCCACAAAGACCCAGGGCTACTTTTGTTACAGTTCCAAAAGGATGTTTTATCTCTATTTAACTTTTCTAAAGGGATTTATCACCATTTATTATAACATCATCCTCTGTATTTTTCTATATTTTATTTACTAATCATGTAGATCAGGGCTCACTAACCCTGGTCCTCCAGAGCTGCTGTCCTGTTGGTTTTAGATGGACCCCTTTTCCAACCAAAGTTTTTATAGTTAACAAAAACTAATGACGTGATGAAAACTAGAATTGAAAAAACATTTTTGTTAAGTGAAATAAATAAAAACTATATTTAAAAGAAAAAAAACATAACTAACTGAAACTGTATTGTGTGTTTACAAAACTAACTAAAACGGATAAAAATTCTGGATCAAATTCCCTTCGTTTTCGTCTTTGTCAATGTTGGATTGATATGAAATCGATTTATTTCCCTCAAGCAATTTTAGCTGCTGTCTCCATACGACACTTTTTGCTCCGTCACTTGTGTTCACTTGTGGTTTCCAGTCGTCTTCTGGTCCCCACTCTACCTGGAAACATGGAGACTAAAGCAGCAGAGTCCTGTCTGGGATTGATTTGAATAGGAGCACAGAGAAGAAGAGAAAAGAGACCACTGAACTACAACTGAACTACAACTGAACTACAACTGAACTACAACTGAACTACAACTGAACTACAACTGAACTACAACTAAACTACAACTGAACTACAACTAAACTACAACTAAACTACAGCTGAACTACAACTGAACTACAACTAAACTACAACTAAACTACAACTGAACTACAACTGAACTACAACTGAACTACAACTGAACTACAACTAAACTACAACTGAACTACAACTGAACTACAACTAAACTAATACTAAACTAAAATTGAACTACAACTGAACTACAACTAAACTACAACTAAACTACAGCTGAACTACAACTAAACTACAACTGAACTAAAACTGAACTACAACTAAACTAATACTAAACTAAAATTGAACTACAACTGAACTACAACTGAACTACAGCTAAACTACAACTGAACTACAACTGAACTAAAACTGAACTACAACTAAACTAATACTAAACTAAAATTGAACTACAACTGAACTACAACTAAACTACAACTAAACTAAACTAAACTACAGCTGAACTACAACTAAACTACAACTAAACTACAACTAAACTACAACTGAACTAAAACTGAACTACAACTAAACTAATACTAAACTAAAATTGAACTACAACTGAACTACAACTAAACTACAGCTGAACTACAACTAAACTACAACTAAACTACAACTGAACTAAAACTGAACTACAACTAAACTAATACTAAACTAAAATTGAACTACAACTGAACTACAACTGAACTACAGCTAAACTACAACTGAACTACAACTAAACTACAACTGAACTACAACTAAACTACAACTGAACTACAACTGAAGTACAACTGAACTACAACTAAACTACAACTGAACTACAACTAAACTACAACTGAACTACAACTAAACTACAACTGAACTACAAATAAACTACAACTGAACTACAACTAAACTACAGCTAAACTACAACTGAACTACAAATAAACTACAACTGAACTACAACTAAACTACAACTGAACTTCAACTAAACTACAACTGAACTACAACTAAACTACAACTCAACTACAACTAAACTACAACTAACCTACAACTGAACTACAACTGAACTAAACTAAAACTAAACTAAAACTAAGCATTTAAAAAAAAAAGAAAACTAATAAAAACTAACAAACCTGCTCTAAAAATGAATTAAAACGAACTGAATTAGAGAAAAAAAGTCCAAACTAAATAAAACTAAACTAGAATGAAAAATCCAAAACTATTAGAGCGTTGCTTCCACACCTGATTGAAATGATAAACCGATCATCCAGCTGTGCAGAGGCCTGATAAAGACCGTCAGGTGTGCTGGAAGAGGAAAACATCTAAACCACAGGTGTCAAACATGCGGCCCAGGGGCCAAATCTGGCCCACCAAAGGGTCCAGTCTGACCCACCAAAGGGTCCAGTCTGACCCACCAAAGGGTCCAGTCTGACCCTGGGATGAATTTGTGAAAAATTGGAAAAATTACACTGAAGAAATGAACCATCAGTGGTGTCCAAATCCTTTTAATTCAGGTTCCACATACACACACATACAGTCCAGTTAGATTTGAACTGGGTCAGAACCAGTAAAATATGATCATTATAACTGATAAATAATGACAACCCCACATTTTCTCTTTGTGTTTTTTGGTGTAAAAAAGTAAAATTACATGAAAATGTTTCCATTACCAAACTATACTTTTATAAAAAAAATGTGAATAACCTGAACAAATATGAACAAACGGAAATGTCTGAAGAAAAGTAAATGTAATTGTATCCGAATTTCTGTTATTAAATGTTTTGTGTGATTGTAACGCACATGTGTAAATGATAAACTGATAAACTGAGGCAGAATATTGTTCAAATTGCACTTGTTTTTCTGAAGACAGTTCAAGTTGTTCATGTTATTGAGATTTTTAAGGAAACTTTGTCGATGTAAACCTGATCAGAATAGAATTTAACTTTTTCACTGGTATTTCACTGGTCCGGTCCACTGCAGATCAAACTGGACTAACATGAGTTTGACAGAACTGGTCTAAAACATGCAGGTTAGTAGATCTTGAGGACCAGAGTTGGTGACCCCTGATGCAGATGTTCATTAAAGCTCAGATTAAAGTCTAGGTTTTTTTTTTATCAGAAACAGAAAAAACTGAAGAAATAGTGACTTTTTCAGTGACGATATCAATGACTGAACGTAAAAACAAGCATCTCCAGTCTCTGTCATTAATGAAACTCCATGGGTTTGACTGGAGAATCAGTGTTGTAGAAGATGACGGTGTTTCCATGGTAACTACGGAGCCTCTGAACGTCCAAATGGCTCATATCTGATGACCATGAAAAGATGAAGAACTGTATTTTACACCAATTATTTCACCATATCGATATGTTTCATGGTTCAGAAGTTGTTTAACGTTGTCGATCAGTTGATGATGTTAGTGTCCAGTGGCTGTTTGGGTCTGTATGGGTTCATGTGAATGTATCTGCAGAAACAGTTCTGTCAGACTCATGTTAGTTCAGTTCCACATTCAGCCCAGTTTGATCTGCAGTGGGCCGGACCAGGAAAATAACAACAGAACAATATAGAAAAAATGTCAACAACAAACTTTCCTGTTGTGGAGCAAAAAACTGACTGACTGATCCAACCCACTGCAGATGAAACTGGTCTGTTTGTGGAACCTGAACTAAAAGGATTCAGATCTTCAGTAGAATTTTTGTATTTCACACATTCACCCCAGGGTCAGACTGGACCCTTTGGTGGGTCAGACTGGACCCTTTGGTGGGTCAGACTGGACCCTTTGGTGGGTCAGACTGGACCCTTTGGTGGGCTGGATTTGGCCCCTGGTCCGCATGTTTGACACCTGTGGGCTATAATGATGAGAGCATTTATCTAACCAGGGTTCAGAACTCAGAGC